>NW_027327475.1:300000-567436 GCF_047675955.1 Chlorocebus sabaeus | reverse complement strand
TTCTGGAGGGGAAAGCTGAAACTCTGTGAGATGAATTAACAGAAAACAAAGCAGTTTCTCAGAAAGCTTCTTTCCAGTTTTTAATTGAAGATATTTCCTTTTTCACCATATCCCTCCATGGGCTTCCAAATATCACATTGCAAATTCCACAAGAACAGTCTTAGCGAAATGCATCTTGAGGGGTAAGCTGTAACTCTGTGAGATGAATTAACAGAACACAAAGCAGTTTCTCAAAAAACTTCTTTCCAGTTTTTATGTGAGGAAATTTCCTTTTTAAACGTACCCCTCTATGGGCTTCCAAATATCACTTTGTAAACTCCACAAGAACAGTCTTAGCGAAAGGATTCTTGAAAGGAAAGCTGTAACTCTGTGCATGAATTAACAGAACACAAAGCAGTTTCTCAGAAAGCTTCTTTCCAGTTTTTATCTAAGGACAATTCCTTTTTCTCCATAGCCCTCTATGGGCTTCTAAATATCACGTTCTAAATTGCACAAGAACAGTCTTAGCGAAAGGATTCTTGAGAGGAAAGCTGTAACTCTGTGAGATGAATTAAGAGAACACAAAGCAGTTTTTCAGAAAGCTAATTTTCAGTTTTTATCTTAGGTTATTTCCTTTTTCACTGTAGACCTCTGTAGGCTTCTAAATATCACTTCCCAAATTCGACAAGAACAGTCTTAGGGAAAGGCTTCGTGAGGGGAAAGCTGTAACTTTGTGAGATGAATTAACAGAACACAACGCAGTGTCTCAGAAAGCTTCTTTCCCGTTTTAAACCGAAGATATTTCCTTTTCACCATAGCTCTCTATGGCCTTCGAAATGTCACGTTGCAAATTCCACAAGAACAGTCATAGCCAAAGGCTTCCTCAGGGGAAAGCTGTAACTCTGTGGGATGAATTCACAGATCAGAAAGCTGTTTCTCAGAAAGCTTCTTTCTCACGTTTATGGCGGATATTTCCTTTGGCCCTATAGTCTTCAACGGGAACCGAATTATCCCTTCTCAGATTCCACAGAAATACGGTTAGCAAACAGCTCTATGACATATAGCTCTCACTCAGTGAGTGGAAGTCACGTATCACAAAGCAATTTCTCAGAAATGTCCTTTTCAGTTTTTATCTTAGGATATTTCCTTTTTCACCATAGCCCTCAATGGGCTTACAAATACCACTCTGCAAATTCCACAAGAACAGTCTTACCGAAAGGCTTCTTAAGGGGAAAGCTGTAACTCTGTGAGGTGAATTAACAGAACACAAAGCAGTTTCTCAGAAAGCTTCTTTTCAGCTTTTATCTTAGGATATTTCCTTTTTCACCATAGCCCTATAAGGGCTTACAAATATCACTATGAGTATTACACAAGAAGAGTCTTAGCAAAAGTCTTTTTGAGGGTAAAGCTGTAACTCTTTGAGATGAATTAACAGAACACAAAGCAGTTTCTTAGAAAGCTTCTTTCCATTTTTTAACTGAAGGTATTTCCCTTTTCACCACAGCCGTCTATGGGCTTCGAAATATCACTTTGCAAATTCAAAAAGAACAGTCCTAGCGAAAGGCTTCTTGAGTGGAATGCTGTAACTCTGTGAGATGAATTAACAGATCTCAGAGAAGTTTCTCAGAAAGCTTCTTTCTCACTTTTAGCGGCAGATATTTCCTTTGGCCCTATAGTCTTCAAAGGGATCCAAAATAACAGTTCTCCGATTCCATAGAAATAAGGCTATCTAACAGCTCTAGGAAATAGAGCTGTAACTCAGTGAGTGGAAGTCACATAATACTAAACCGTTTCTCAGAAAGCCTCTTTCAGTTTTTAACTGAAGCTATATCCTTTTTCACCGTAGCCCTCTATGGGCTTCAAAATATCACTTTGAAAATACAGCAAGAACAGTCTTAGCGAAAGGCTTCTAGAGGGGAAAGCTGTAACTCTGTTAGGTGAATTAGCAGAACACAAAGCAATTTCTCAGGAATGTTCTTTACAGTTTTTATCTGAAGATATTTCCTTTTCTCCATAGCGCTCTTTGGGCTACCAAATATCACATTTCAAATTCCACAAGAACAGTCTTAGCGAAAGACTTCCTGAGGGGAAAGCTGTAAGTCTGTGAGATGAATTAAAAGAACACAAAGCAATTTCTCAGAAAGCTTCTTTCCAGTTTTTATCGGAGGATATTTCGTTTTCACCATAGCCGTCTATTGGCTTCCAAATATCATTTTTCAAATTGTGCAAGAATAATCTTAGCGAAAGGCTTCTTGAGGGGAAAGCTGTAACTCTGTGAAATGAATTCGCAAATCACAAAGAAGTTTCTCAGAAAGCTTCTTTCTAACTTTAACGACGGATATTTCCTTTGGCCCTTCAGTCTTCAAAGGGATCCGAAATAACAGTTCTCAGATTCCACAGAAATAAGACTGCCAAACAGCTCTACGAAATACAGCTGTAACTCAGTGAGTGGAAGTCATATATCACAAAGCAGTTTCTCAGAAAGCTTCTTTTCAGTTTTTAACTGAAGATATATCCTTTTTCACTATAGGTCACTATGAGCTTCCAAATATCACTTTGCATATTCCACAAGAACTGTCTTAGCGAAAGGCTTCTTGAAGGGAAACCTGTAACTCTGTGAGATGAATTAACAAAACACAAAGCAGTTTCTCAGAATGGTTCTTTTCAGTTTTTATCTTAGGATATTTACGTTTTCACCATCGACTTCTATGGGCTTACAAATATCACTTTGCAAATTCCACAAGAACAGTCTTAGCGAACGGCTTCTTGAGGGGAAAGCTGAAACTCTGTCAGATAAATTAACAGAACACAAAACAGTTTGTTGGAAAGCTTCTTTCCATTTTTGATCCGAGGACATTTCCTTTTACACCATAGCCCTCTCACGGCTTCCAAATATCACTTTGCAAATTCCACGAGAACCGTCTTAGCGAAAGACTTCTGGAGGGGAAAGCTGAAACTCTGTGAGATGAATTAACAGAAAACAAAGCAGTTTCTCAGAAAGCTTCTTTCCAGTTTTTAATTGAAGATATTTCCTTTTTCACCATATCCCTCCATGGGCTTCCAAATATCACATTGCAAATTCCACAAGAACAGTCTTAGCGAAATGCTTCTTGAGGGGTAAGCTGTAACTCTGTGAGATGAATTAACAGAACACAAAGCAGTTTCTCAGAAAACTTCTTTCCAGTTTTTATGTGAGGAAATTTCCTTTTTAAACGTACCCCTCTATGGGCTTCCAAATATCACTTTGTAAACTCCACAAGAACAGTCTTAGCGAAAGGATTCTTGATAGGAAAGCTGTAACTCTGTGCATGAATTAACAGAACACAAAGCAGTTTCTCAGAAAGCTTCTTTCCAGTTTTTAACTGAAGATATTTCCTTTTTCACCATAGCGCTCTATGGGCTTCCAAATATCTCTTTGGAAATTCCAGAAGAACAGTCTTAGTGAAGGGCTTCTTGAGGGTAGAGCTGTAATACTGTGAGATGAATTAACAAAACCCAAAGCAGTTTCTCAGAAAGCTTCTTTCCAGTTTTTATGTGAGGAAATTTCCTTTTTAACCGTACCCCTCTATGGGCTTCCAAATATCACTTTGTAAACTCCACAAGAACAGTCTTAGCGAAAGGATTCGTGATAGGAAAGGTGTAACTCTGTGTATGAATTAACAGAACACAAAGCAGTTTCTCAGAAAGCTTCTCTCCAGTTTTTAACTGAAGATATTTCCATTTTCACCATAGCCCTCTATGAGCTTCCAAATATCATTTTGCAAATTTCACAACAACAGTCTTAATGAACGGCTTCTTGAGGGGAAAGCTATAACTCTGTGAGATGAATTGACGGTACGCAAAACAGTTTCTCAAAAAGCTTCTTTTCAGTTTTTATCTTAGGATATTTCCTTTTTCACCATAGCCCTCTATTGTTTTCCAAATATCACTTTGCAAATTCCACGAGAACAGTCTTAGCGAAAGGCCTCTTGAGGGGAAACTGTAGCTCTGTGAGATCAATTCACAGAACTCAAAGAAGTTTCTCAGAAAGCTTCTTTCACACTTTTAGTGGCGGATATTTCCTTTGGACCTATAGTCTTCAAAGAGATCCGAAATAACATTTCTCAGATTCCACAGAAATAAGCCTAGCCAACAGCTCTACGAAATACAGCTGTAACTCAGTGAGTGGAAGTCATATATCACAAAGCAGTTTCTCAGAAAGCTTCTTTTCAGTTTTTAACTGAAGATATATCCTTTTTCACTATAGGTCACTATGAGCTTCCAAATATCACTTTGCATATTCCACAAGAACTGTCTTAGCGAAAGGCTTCTTGAAGGGAAACCTGTAACTCTGTGAGATGAATTAACAAAACACAAAGCAGTTTCTCAGAATGGTTCTTTTCAGTTTTTATCTTAGGATATTTACGTTTTCACCATCGACTTCTATGGGCTTACAAATATCACTTTGCAAATTCCACAAGAACAGTCTTAGCGAACGGCTTCTTGAGGGGAAAGCTGAAACTCTGTCAGATAAATTAACAGAACACAAAACAGTTTGTTGGAAAGCTTCTTTCCATTTTTGATCCGAGGACATTTCCTTTTACACCATAGCCCTCTCACGGCTTCCAAATATCACTTTGCAAATTCCACGAGAACCGTCTTAGCGAAAGACTTCTGGAGGGGAAAGCTGAAACTCTGTGAGATGAATTAACAGAAAACAAAGCAGTTTCTCAGAAAGCTTCTTTCCAGTTTTTAATTGAAGATATTTCCTTTTTCACCATATCCCTCCATGGGCTTCCAAATATCACATTGCAAATTCCACAAGAACAGTCTTAGCGAAATGCTTCTTGAGGGGTAAGCTGTAACTCTGTTAGATGAATTAACAGAACACAAAGCAGTTTCTCAGAAAACTTCTTTCCAGTTTTTATGTGAGGAAATTTCCTTTTTAAACGTACCCCTCTATGGGCTTCCAAATATCACTTTGTAAACTCCACAAGAACAGTCTTAGCGAAAGGATTCTTGATAGGAAAGCTGTAACTCTGTGCATGAATTAACAGAACACAAAGCAGTTTCTCAGAAAGCTTCTTTCCAGTTTTTAACTGAAGATATTTCCTTTTTCACCATAGCGCTCTATGGGCTTCCAAATATCTCTTTGGAAATTCCAGAAGAACAGTCTTAGTGAAGGGCTTCTTGAGGGTAGAGCTGTAATACTGTGAGATGAATTAACAAAACACAAAGCAGTTTCTCAGAAAGCTTCTTTCCAGTTTTTATGTGAGGAAATTTCCTTTTTAACCGTACCCCTCTATGGGCTTCCAAATATCACTTTGTAAACTCCACAAGAACAGTCTTAGCGAAAGGATTCGTGATAGGAAAGGTGTAACTCTGTGTATGAATTAACAGAACACAAAGCAGTTTCTCAGAAAGCTTCTCTCCAGTTTTTAACTGAAGATATTTCCATTTTCACCATAGCCCTCTATGAGCTTCCAAATATCATTTTGCAAATTTCACAACAACAGTCTTAATGAACGGCTTCTTGAGGGGAAAGCTATAACTCTGTGAGATGAATTGACGGTACGCAAAACAGTTTCTCAAAAAGCTTCTTTTCAGTTTTTATCTTAGGATATTTCCTTTTTCACCATAGCCCTCTATTGTTTTCCAAATATCACTTTGCAAATTCCACGAGAACAGTCTTAGCGAAACGCCTCTTGAGGGGAAACTGTAGCTCTGTGAGATCAATTCACAGAACTCAAAGAAGTTTCTCAGAAAGCTTCTTTCACACTTTTAGTGGCGGATATTTCCTTTGGACCTATAGTCTTCAAAGAGATCCGAAATAACATTTCTCAGATTCCACAGAAATAAGCCTAGCCAACAGTTCTACGAAATACAGCTGTTTCTCAGTGACAGGAAATCACATATCACAAAGCAGTTCCTCGGAAAGCTTCTTTTCACTTTTTAACTGAAGCTATATCCTTTTTCACCATAGCGACGTATGGACTTCCAAAGACCACTTTGGAAATTCCACAAGAACAGTCTTGGTGAAAGGCTTCTTGAGGGGAAAGCTGTAACTCTGTGAGATGAACTAAGAGAACACAAAACCGTTTCTCAGAAAGCTTCTTTCCAGTTTTTAACTGAAGATATTTCCCTTTTCACCATAGCCCTCTATGGGCTTCCAAATATCAATTTGAAAATAACACAAGATCAGTCTTAGTGAATGGCTTTTTGTTCGGAAAGCTGTAACTCTCTGAGATGAATTAACAAAACACAAAGCAGTTTCTCAGAAAGCTTCTTTTCAGTTTTTATCTTACGATATTTCCTTTTTCACCATAGTTCTCTAAGCACTTCCAAATATCACTTCGCAAATTTCACAAGAACAGTCTTAGTAAACGACTTCTTGAGGGGAATGCTGTACCTCTGTGAGATGGATTAACAGAACACAAAGCAGTTTCTCAGAAACGTTCTTTCCACTTTTTAACTGAAGATATTTCCTTTTTCCCCATAGCTCTCTATGGGCTTCCAAATATCACTTTGCAAAATCCACGAGAACACACTTAGTGAACGGTTTCTTGAGGGGAAAGCTGTAAGTCTGTGAGATGAATTCAGAGAACACAAAGCAGTTTCTCAGAAATTTTCTTTTCAGTTTTTATCTTAGGATATTTTCTTTTTAACCATAGATCTCTATGGTTTTCCATATACCTTTTTCCAAATTCCACAGAAACAGCTTTAGCGAAAGTTTTCTTGAGGGGAAAGCCGTAATTCTGTGAGATGAATTAACAGAACACAAAGCAATTTCTCAGAAAGCTACTTTCCAGTTTTTATCTGAAGATATTTCCTTTACACCATGGTCCTCTATGGGCTTCCAAATATCACTTTGCAAATTCCACAAGAACAGTCTTACTGAACGACTTCTTGAGGGGAAAGCTGTAATTCTATAAGATGAATTAACAGAACACAAAGTCGTTTCTCAGAAAGCTTCTTTTCAGTTCTTATCTTAGGAAATTTCTTTTTCACCACAGCCCTCTATGGGCTTCCAAATGTCACTTTGCAAATTCCACAAGAACAGTCTTAGCGGAATGCTTCTTGAGGGGAAAGGTGTAACACTGTCAGATGAATTAACAGAACACAAAGCAGTTTCTCAGAAAACTTCTTTCCAGTTTATAACTGAAGATATTTCCTTTTTCACCATAGCCCCCTATGGGTTTCCAAATAGCACTTTGAAAATTCCACAAGAACGGTCTTAATGAACGGTTTCTGGAGGGCAAAGCTGTAACTGTGTGAGATGAATTAACGGAACACAAAGTAGTTTCTCAAGAAGCTTCTTTCTAGTTTTCATCTGAGGACATTTCCTTTTTCACCATAGCCCTCTATGGGCTTCCAAATTTCACTTTGCAAATTCCACAAGAACAGTCTTAACGAAAGACTTCTTGAGGGGAAAGCTGTAACTCTGTGAGATGAATTAACAGAAAACAAAGCAGTTTCTCAGAAAGCTTCTATACACTTTCTAACTGAAGAAATTCCTTTTTTCACCATAACCCTATATGGGCTTCCAAATATTACTTTGCGAATTACACAAGAACAGTCATAGCGAAAGGCTTCTCGAGGGGAAAGCTGTAACTCTGTGAGATGAATTAACAGAACACAAAGCAGTTTCTCAGAAAGCTTCTTTCCAGTTTTTATCTAAGGACATTTCCTTTTTCTCCATAGCCCTCTATGGGCTTCTAAATATCCCGTTCTAAATTGCACAAGAACAGTCTTAGCGAAAGGATTCTTGAGAGGAAAGCTGTAACTCTGTGAGATGAATTAAGAGAACACAAAGCAGTTTTTCAGAAAGCTTCTTTTCAGTTTTTATCTTAGGTTATTTCCTTTTTCACTGTAGACCTCTGTAGGCTTCTAAATATCACTTCCCAAATTCGACAAGAACAGTCTTAGGGAAAGGCTTCGTGAGGGGAAAGCTGTAACTTTGTGAGATGAATTGACAGAACACAACGCAGTGTCTCAGAAAGCTTCTTTCCCGTTTTAAACCGAAGATATTTCCTTTTCACCATAGCTCTCTATGGCCTTCGAAATGTCACGTTGCAAATTCCACAAGAACAGTCATAGCGAAAGGCTTCCTCAGGGGAAAGCTGTAACTCTGTGGGATGAATTCACAGATCAGAAAGCTGTTTCTCAGAAAGCTTCTTTCTCACGTTTATGGCGGATATTTCCTTTGGCCCTATAGTCTTCAACGGGAACCGAATTATCCCTTCTCAGATTCCACAGAAATACGGTTAGCAAACAGCTCTATGACATATAGCTCTCACTCAGTGAGTGGAAGTCACGTATCACAAAGCAGTTTCTCAGAAATGTTCTTTTCAGTTTTTATCTTAGGATATTTCCTTTTTCACCATAGCCCTCTATGGGCTTACAAATACCACTCTGCAAATTCCACAAGAACAGTCTTACCGAAAGGCTTCTTAAGGGGAAAGCTGTAACTCTGTGAGGTGAATTAACAGAACACAAAGCAGTTTCTCAGAAAGCTTCTTTTCAGCTTTTATCTTAGGATATTTCCTTTTTCACCATAGCCCTATAAGGGCTTACAAATATCACTATGAGTATTACACAAGAAGAGTCTTAGCAAAAGTCTTTTTGAGGGTAAAGCTGTAACTCTTTGAGATGAATTAACAGAACACAAAGCAGTTTCTTAGAAAGCTTCTTTCCATTTTTTAACTGAAGGTATTTCCCTTTTCACCACAGCCGTCTATGGGCTTCGAAATATCACTTTGCAAATTCAAAAAGAACAGTCCTAGCGAAAGGCTTCTTGAGTGGAATGCTGTAACTCTGTGAGATGAATTAACAGATCTCAGAGAAGTTTCTCAGAAAGCTTCTTTCTCACTTTTAGCGGCAGATATTTCCTTTGGCCCTATAGTCTTCAAAGGGATCCAAAATAACAGTTCTCCGATTCCATAGAAATAAGGCTATCAAACAGCTCTAGGAAATAGAGCTGTAACTCAGTGAGTGGAAGTCACATAATACTAAACCGTTTCTCAGAAAGCCTCTTTCAGTTTTTAACTGAAGCTATATCCTTTTTCACCGTAGCCCTCTATGGGCTTCAAAATATCACTTTGAAAATACAGCAAGAACAGTCTTAGCGAAAGGCTTCTAGAGGGGAAAGCTGTAACTCTGTTAGGTGAATTAACAGAACACAAAGCAGTTTCTCAGGAATGTTCTTTACAGTTTTTATCTGAAGATATTTCCTTTTCTCCATAGCGCTCTATGGGCTACCAAATATCACATTTCAAATTCCACAAGAACAGTCTTAGCGAAAGACTTCCTGAGGGGAAAGCTGTAAGTCTGTGAGATGAATTAAAAGAACACAAAGCAATTTCTCAGAAAGCTTCTTTCCAGTTTTTATCGGAGGATATTTCGTTTTCACCATAGCCGTCTATTGGCTTCCAAATATCATTTTTCAAATTGTGCAAGAATAATCTTAGCGAAAGGCTTCTTGAGGGGAAAGCTGTAACTCTGTGAAATGAATTCGCAAATCACAAAGAAGTTTCTCAGAAAGCTTCTTTCTAACTTTAACGACGGATATTTCCTTTGGCCCTTCAGTCTTCAAAGGGATCCGAAATAACAGTTCTCAGATTCCACAGAAATAAGACTGCCAAACAGCTCTACGAAATACAGCTGTAACTCCGTGAGTGGAAGTCATATATCACAAAGCAGTTTCTCAGAAAGCTTCTTTTCAGTTTTTAACTGAAGATATATCCTTTTTCACTATAGGTCACTATGAGCTTCCAAATATCACTTTGCATATTCCACAAGAACTGTCTTAGCGAAAGGCTTCTTGAAGGGAAACCTGTAACTCTGTGAGATGAATTAACAAAACACAAAGCAGTTTCTCAGAATGGTTCTTTTCAGTTTTTATCTTAGGATATTTACGTTTTCACCATCGACTTCTATGGGCTTACAAATATCACTTTGCAAATTCCACAAGAACAGTCTTAGCGAACGGCTTCTTGAGGGGAAAGCTGAAACTCTGTCAGATAAATTAACAGAACACAAAACAGTTTGTTGGAAAGCTTCTTTCCATTTTTGATCCGAGGACATTTCCTTTTTCACCATAGCCCTCTCACGGCTTCCAAATATCACTTTGCAAATTCCACGAGAACCGTCTTAGCGAAAGACTTCTGGAGGGGAAAGCTGAAACTCTGTGAGATGAATTAACAGAAAACAAAGCAGTTTCTCAGAAAGCTTCTTTCCAGTTTTTAATTGAAGATATTTCCTTTTTCACCATATCCCTCCATGGGCTTCCAAATATCACATTGCAAATTCCACAAGAACAGTCTTAGCGAAATGCTTCTTGAGGGGTAAGCTGTAACTCTGTGAGATGAATTAACAGAACACAAAGCAGTTTCTCAGAAAACTTCTTTCCAGTTTTTATGTGAGGAAATTTCCTTTTTAAACGTACCCCTCTATGGGCTTCCAAATATCACTTTGTAAACTCCACAAGAACAGTCTTAGCGAAAGGATTCTTGATAGGAAAGCTGTAACTCTGTGCATGAATTAACAGAACACAAAGCAGTTTCTCAGAAAGCTTCTTTCCAGTTTTTAACTGAAGATATTTCCTTTTTCACCATAGCGCTCTATGGGCTTCCAAATATCTCTTTGGAAATTCCAGAAGAACAGTCTTAGTGAAGGGCTTCTTGAGGGTAGAGCTGTAATACTGTGAGATGAATTAACAAAACCCAAAGCAGTTTCTCAGAAAGCTTCTTTCCAGTTTTTATGTGAGGAAATTTCCTTTTTAACCGTACCCCTCTATGGGCTTCCAAATATCACTTTGTAAACTCCACAAGAACAGTCTTAGCGAAAGGATTCGTGATAGGAAAGGTGTAACTCTGTGTATGAATTAACAGAACACAAAGCAGTTTCTCAGAAAGCTTCTCTCCAGTTTTTAACTGAAGATATTTCCATTTTCACCATAGCCCTCTATGAGCTTCCAAATATCATTTTGCAAATTTCACAACAACAGTCTTATTGAACGGCTTCTTGAGGGGAAAGCTATAACTCTGTGAGATGAATTGACGGTACGCAAAACAGTTTCTCAAAAAGCTTCTTTTCAGTTTTTATCTTAGGATATTTCCTTTTTCACCATAGCCCTCTATTGTTTTCCAAATATCACTTTGCAAATTCCACGAGAACAGTCTTAGCGAAAGGCCTCTTGAGGGGAAACTGTAGCTCTGTGAGATCAATTCACAGAACTCAAAGAAGTTTCTCAGAAAGCTTCTTTCACACTTTTAGTGGCGGATATTTCCTTTGGACCTATAGTCTTCAAAGAGATCCGAAATAACATTTCTCAGATTCCACAGAAATAAGCCTAGCCAACAGTTCTACGAAATACAGCTGTTTCTCAGTGACAGGAAATCACATATCACAAAGCAGTTCCTCGGAAAGCTTCTTTTCACTTTTTAACTGAAGCTATATCCTTTTTCACCATAGCGACGTATGGACTTCCAAAGACCACTTTGGAAATTCCACAAGAACAGTCTTGGTGAAAGGCTTCTTGAGGGGAAAGCTGTAACTCTGTGAGATGAACTAAGAGAACACAAAACCGTTTCTCAGAAAGCTTCTTTCCAGTTTTTAACTGAAGATATTTCCCTTTTCACCATAGCCCTCTATGGGCTTCCAAATATCAATTTGAAAATAACACAAGATCAGTCTTAGTGAATGGCTTTTTGTTCGGAAAGCTGTAACTCTCTGAGATGAATTAACAAAACACAAAGCAGTTTCTCAGAAAGCTTCTTTTCAGTTTTTATCTTACGATATTTCCTTTTTCACCATAGTTCTCTAAGCACTTCCAAATATCACTTCGCAAATTTCACAAGAACAGTCTTAGTAAACGACTTCTTGAGGGGAATGCTGTACCTCTGTGAGATGGATTAACAGAACACAAAGCAGTTTCTCAGAAACGTTCTTTCCACTTTTTAACTGAAGATATTTCCTTTTTCCCCATAGCTCTCTATGGGCTTCCAAATATCACTTTGCAAAATCCACGAGAACACACTTAGTGAACGGTTTCTTGAGGGGAAAGCTGTAAGTCTGTGAGATGAATTCAGAGAACACAAAGCAGTTTCTCAGAAATTTTCTTTTCAGTTTTTATCTTAGGATATTTTCTTTTTAACCATAGATCTCTATGGTTTTCCATATACCTTTTTCCAAATTCCACAGAAACAGCTTTAGCGAAAGTTTTCTTGAGGGGAAAGCCGTAATTCTGTGAGATGAATTAACAGAACACAAAGCAATTTCTCAGAAAGCTACTTTCCAGTTTTTATCTGAAGATATTTCCTTTACACCATGGTCCTCTATGGGCTTCCAAATATCACTTTGCAAATTCCACAAGAACAGTCTTACTGAACGACTTCTTGAGGGGAAAGCTGTAATTCTATAAGATGAATTAACAGAACACAAAGTCGTTTCTCAGAAAGCTTCTTTTCAGTTCTTATCTTAGGAAATTTCTTTTTCACCACAGCCCTCTATGGGCTTCCAAATGTCACTTTGCAAATTCCACAAGAACAGTCTTAGCGGAATGCTTCTTGAGGGGAAAGGTGTAACACTGTCAGATGAATTAACAGAACACAAAGCAGTTTCTCAGAAAACTTCTTTCCAGTTTATAACTGAAGATATTTCCTTTTTCACCATAGCCCCCTATGGGTTTCCAAATAGCACTTTGAAAATTCCACAAGAACGGTCTTAATGAACGGTTTCTGGAGGGCAAAGCTGTAACTGTGTGAGATGAATTAACGGAACACAAAGTAGTTTCTCAAGAAGCTTCTTTCTAGTTTTCATCTGAGGACATTTCCTTTTTCACCATAGCCCTCTATGGGCTTCCAAATTTCACTTTGCAAATTCCACAAGAACAGTCTTAACGAAAGACTTCTTGAGGGGAAAGCTGTAACTCTGTGAGATGAATTAACAGAAAACAAAGCAGTTTCTCAGAAAGCTTCTATACACTTTCTAACTGAAGAAATTCCTTTTTTCACCATAACCCTATATGGGCTTCCAAATATTACTTTGCGAATTACACAAGAACAGTCATAGCGAAAGGCTTCTCGAGGGGAAAGCTGTAACTCTGTGAGATGAATTAACAGAACACAAAGCAGTTTCTCAGAAAGCTTCTTTCCAGTTTTTATCTAAGGACATTTCCTTTTTCTCCATAGCCCTCTATGGGCTTCTAAATATCCCGTTCTAAATTGCACAAGAACAGTCTTAGCGAAAGGATTCTTGAGAGGAAAGCTGTAACTCTGTGAGATGAATTAAGAGAACACAAAGCAGTTTTTCAGAAAGCTTATTTTCAGTTTTTATCTTAGGTTATTTCCTTTTTCACTGTAGACCTCTGTAGGCTTCTAAATATCACTTCCCAAATTCGACAAGAACAGTCTTAGGGAAAGGCTTCGTGAGGGGAAAGCTGTAACTTTGTGAGATGAATTGACAGAACACAACGCAGTGTCTCAGAAAGCTTCTTTCCCGTTTTAAACCGAAGATATTTCCTTTTCACCATAGCTCTCTATGGCCTTCGAAATGTCACGTTGCAAATTCCACAAGAACAGTCATAGCGAAAGGCTTCCTCAGGGGAAAGCTGTAACTCTGTGGGATGAATTCACAGATCAGAAAGCTGTTTCTCAGAAAGCTTCTTTCTCACGTTTATGGCGGATATTTCCTTTGGCCCTATAGTCTTCAACGGGAACCGAATTATCCCTTCTCAGATTCCACAGAAATACGGTTAGCAAACAGCTCTATGACATATAGCTCTCACTCAGTGAGTGGAAGTCACGTATCACAAAGCAGTTTCTCAGAAATGTTCTTTTCAGTTTTTATCTTAGGATATTTCCTTTTTCACCATAGCCCTCTATGGGCTTACAAATACCACTCTGCAAATTCCACAAGAACAGTCTTACCGAAAGGCTTCTTAAGGGGAAAGCTGTAACTCTGTGAGGTGAATTAACAGAACACAAAGCAGTTTCTCAGAAAGCTTCTTTTCAGCTTTTTTCTTAGGATATTTCCTTTTTCACCATAGCCCTATAAGGGCTTACAAATATCACTATGAGTATTACACAAGAAGAGTCTTAGCAAAAGTCTTTTTGAGGGTAAAGCTGTAACTCTTTGAGATGAATTAACAGAACACAAAGCAGTTTCTTAGAAAGCTTCTTTCCATTTTTTAACTGAAGGTATTTCCCTTTTCACCACAGCCGTCTATGGGCTTCGAAATATCACTTTGCAAATTCAAAAAGAACAGTCCTAGCGAAAGGCTTCTTGAGTGGAATGCTGTAACTCTGTGAGATGAATTAACAGATCTCAGAGAAGTTTCTCAGAAAGCTTCTTTCTCACTTTTAGCGGCAGATATTTCCTTTGGCCCTATAGTCTTCAAAGGGATCCAAAATAACAGTTCTCCGATTCCATAGAAATAAGGCTATCAAACAGCTCTAGGAAATAGAGCTGTAACTCAGTGAGTGGAAGTCACATAATACTAAACCGTTTCTCAGAAAGCCTCTTTCAGTTTTTAACTGAAGCTATATCCTTTTTCACCGTAGCCCTCTATGGGCTTCAAAATATCACTTTGAAAATACAGCAAGAACAGTCTTAGCGAAAGGCTTCTAGAGGGGAAAGCTGTAACTCTGTTAGGTGAATTAACAGAACACAAAGCAGTTTCTCAGGAATGTTCTTTACAGTTTTTATCTGAAGATATTTCCTTTTCTCCATAGCGCTCTATGGGCTACCAAATATCACATTTCAAATTCCACAAGAACAGTCTTAGCGAAAGACTTCCTGAGGGGAAAGCTGTAAGTCTGTGAGATGAATTAAAAGAACACAAAGCAATTTCTCAGAAAGCTTCTTTCCAGTTTTTATCGGAGGATATTTCGTTTTCACCATAGCCGTCTATTGGCTTCCAAATATCATTTTTCAAATTGTGCAAGAATAATCTTAGCGAAAGGCTTCTTGAGGGGAAAGCTGTAACTCTGTGAAATGAATTCGCAAATCACAAAGAAGTTTCTCAGAAAGCTTCTTTCTAACTTTAACGACGGATATTTCCTTTGGCCCTTCAGTCTTCAAAGGGATCCGAAATAACAGTTCTCAGATTCCACAGAAATAAGACTGCCAAACAGCTCTACGAAATACAGCTGTAACTCCGTGAGTGGAAGTCATATATCACAAAGCAGTTTCTCAGAAAGCTTCTTTTCAGTTTTTAACTGAAGATATATCCTTTTTCACTATAGGTCACTATGAGCTTCCAAATATCACTTTGCATATTCCACAAGAACTGTCTTAGCGTAAGGCTTCTTGAAGGGAAACCTGTAACTCTGTGAGATGAATTAACAAAACACAAAGAAGTTTCTCAGAATGGTTCTTTTCAGTTTTTATCTTAGGATATTTACGTTTTCACCATCGACTTCTATGGGCTTACAACTATCACTTTGCAAATTCCACAAGAACAGTCTTAGCGAAAGGCTTCTAGAGGGGAAAGCTGAAACTCTGTGAGGTGAATTAACAGAATACAAAGCAGTTTCTCAGAAAGTTTCTTTCCAGTTTTTAACTGAAGGTATTTCCTTTTTCACCATAGCCCTCGACGGGCTTTCAAATATCACTTTGCAAATTCCACAAGAACAGTCTTAGCGAACGGCTTCTTGAGGGGAAAGCTGAAACTCTGTCAGATAAATTAACAGAACACAAAACAGTTTGTTGGAAAGCTTCTTTCCATTTTTGATCCGAGGACATTTCCTTTTACACCATAGCCCTCTCACGGCTTCCAAATATCACTTTGCAAATGCCACGAGAACCGTCTTAACGAAAGACTTCTGGAGGGGAAAGCTGAAACTCTGTGAGATGAATTAACAGAAAACAAAGCAGTTTCTCAGAAAGCTTCTTTCCAGTTTTTAATTGAAGATATTTCCTTTTTCACCATATCCCTCCATGGGCTTCCAAATATCACATTGCAAATTCCACAAGAACAGTCTTAGCGAAATGCTTCTTGAGGGGTAAGCTGTAACTCTGTGAGATGAATTAACAGAACACAAAGCAGTTTCTCAGAAAACTTCTTTCCAGTTTTTATGTGAGGAAATTTCCTTTTTAAACGTACCCCTCTCTGGGCTTCCAAATATCACTTTGTAAACTCCACAAGAACAGTCTTAGCGAAAGAATTTTTGATAGGAAAGATGTAACTCTGTGCATGAATTAACAGAACACAAAGAAGTTTCTCAGAAAGCTTCTTTCCAGTTTTTATCTAAGGACATTTCCTTTTTCTCCATAGCCCTCTATGGGCTTCTAAATATCCCGTTCTAAATTGCACAAGAACAGTCTTAGCGAAAGGATTCTTGAGAGGAAAGCTGTAACTCTGTGAGATGAATTAAGAGAACACAAAGCAGTTTTTCAGAAACCTTATTTTCAGTTTTTATCTTAGGTTATTTCCTTTTTCACTGTAGACCTCCGTAGGCTTCTAAATATCACTTCCCAAATTCCACAAGAACAGTCTTAGCTAAATGCTTCTTGAGGGGAAAGGTGTAACACTGTCAGATGAATTAACAGAACACAAAGCAGTTTCTCAGAAAACTTCTTTCCAGTTTATAACTGAAGATATTTCCTTTTTCACCATAGCCCCCTATGGGTTTCCAAATATCACTTTGAAAATTCCACAAGAACGGTCTTAATGAACGGTTTCTGGAGGGCAAAGCTGTAACTGTGTGAGATGAATTAAGGGAACACAAAGTAGTTTCTCAAGAAGCTTCTTTCTAGTTTTCATCTGAGGGCATTTCCTTTTTCACCATAGCCCTCTATGGGCTTCCAAATTTCACTTTGCAAATTCCACAAGAACAGTCTTAACGAAAGACTTCTTGAGGGGAAAGCTGTAACTCTGTGAGATGAATTAACAGAAAACAAAGCAGTTTCTCAGAAAGCTTCTATACAGTTTCTAACTGAAGATATTCCTTTTTTCACCATAACCCTATATGGGCTTCCAAATATTACTTTGCGAATTACACAAGAACAGTCATAGAGAAAGGCTTCTCGAGGGGAAAGCTGTAACTCTGTGAGATGAATTAACAGAACACAAAGCAGTTTCTCAGAAAGCTTCTTTCCAGTTTTTATCTAAGGACATTTCCTTTTTCTCCATAGCCCTCTATGGGCTTCTAAATATCCCGTTCTAAATTGCACAAGAACAGTCTTAGCGAAAGGATTCTTGAGAGGAAAGCTGTAACTCTGTGAGATGAATTAAGAGAACACAAAGCAGTTTTTCAGAAAGCTTATTTTCAGTTTTTATCTTAGGTTATTTCCTTTTTCACTGTAGACCTCTGTAGGCTTCTAAATATCACTTCCCAAATTCGACAAGAACAGTCTTAGGGAAAGGCTTCGTGAGGGGAAAGCTGTAACTTTGTGAGATGAATTAACAGAACACAACGCAGTGTCTCAGAAAGCTTCTTTCCCATTTTAAACCGAAGATATTTCCTTTTCACCATAGCTCTCTATGGCCTTCGAAATGTCACGTTGCAAATTCCACAAGAACAGTCATAGCCAAAGGCTTCCTCAGGGGAAAGCTGTAACTCTGTGGGATGAATTCACAGATCAGAAAGCTGTTTCTCAGAAAGCTTCTTTCTCACTTTTATGGCGGATATTTCCCTTGGCCCTATAGTCTTCAAAGGGAACCGAATTATCCCTTCTCAGATTCCACAGAAATAAGGTTAGCAAACAGCTCTATGACATATAGCTCTCACTCAGTGAGTGGAAGTCACGTATCACAAAGCAGTTTCTCAGAAATGTTCTTTTCAGTTTTTATCTTAGGATATTTCCTTTTTCACCATAGCCCTCTATGGGCTTACAAATACCACTCTGCAAATTCCACAAGAACAGTCTTACCAAAAGGCTTCTTAAGGGGAAAGCTGTAACTCTGTGAGGTGAATTAACAGAACACAAAGCAGTTTCTCAGAAAGCTTCTTTTCAGCTTATTTCTTAGGATATTTCCTTTTTCACCATAGCCCTATAAGGGCTTACAAATATCACTATGAGTATTACACAAGAAGAGTCTTAGTAAAAGTCTTTTTGAGGGTAAAGCTGTAACTCTTTGAGATGAATTAACAGAACACAAAGCAGTTTCTTAGAAAGCTTCTTTCCATTTTTTAACTGAAGGTATTTCCCTTTTCACCACAGCCGTCTATGGGCTTCGAAATATCACTTTGCAAATTCAAAAAGAACAGTCCTAGCGAAAGGCTTCTTGAGTGGAATGCTGTAACTCTATGAGATGAATTAACAGATCTCAGAGAAGTTTCTCAGAAAGCTTCTTTCTCACTTTTAGCGGCAGATATTTCCTTTGGCCCTATAGTCTTCAAAGGGATCCAAAATAACAGTTCTCCGATTCCATAAAATAAGGCTATCAAACAGCTCTAGGAAATAGAGCTGTAACTCAGTGAGTGGAAGTCACATAATACTAAACCGTTTCTCAGAAAGCCTCTTTCAGTTTTTAACTGAAGCTATATCCTTTTTCACCGTAGCCCTCTACGGGCTTCAAAATATCACTTTGAAAATACAGCAAGAACAGTCTTAGCGAAAGGCTTCTAGAGGGGAAAGCTGTAACTCTGTTAGGTGAATTAACAGAACACAAAGAAATTTCTCAGAATGGTTCTTTTCAGTTTTTATCTTAGGATATTTACGTTTACACCATCGACTTCTATGGGCTTACAAATATCACTTTGCAAATTCCACAAGAACAGTCTTAGCGAAAGGCTTCTACAGGGGAAAGCTGAAACTCTGTGAGGTGAATTAACAGAATACAAAGCAGTTTCTCAGAAAGTTTGTTTCCAGTTTTTGACTGAAGGTATTTCCTTTTTCACCGTAGCCCTCGACGGGCTTTCAAATATCACTTTGCAAATTCCACAAGAACAGTCTTAGCGAACGGCTTCTTGAGGGGAAAGCTGAAACTCTGTCAGATAAATTAACAGAACACAAAACAGTTTGTTGGAAAGCTTCTTTCCATTTTTGATCCGAGGACATTTCCTTTTACACCATAGCCCTCTCACGGCTTCCAAATATCACTTTGCAAATTCCACGAGAACCGTCTTAGTGAAAGACTTCTGGAGGGGAAAGCTGAAACTCTGTGAGATGAATTAACAGAAAACAAAGCAGTTTCTCAGAAAGCTTCTTTCCAGTTTTTAATTGAAGATATTTCCTTTTTCACCATATCCCTCCATGGGCTTCCAAATATCACATTGCAAATTCCACAAGAACAGTCTTAGCGAAATGCTTCTTGAGGGGTAAGCTGTAAGTCTGTGAGATGAATTAACAGAACACAAAGCAGTTTCTCAGAAAACTTCTTTCCAGTTTTTATGTGAGGAAATTTCCTTTTTAAACGTACCGCTCTATGGGCTTCCAAATATCACTTTGTAAACTCCACAAGAACAGTCTTAGCGAAAGAATTTTTGATAGGAAAGCTGTAACTCTGTGCATGAATTAACAGAACACAAAGAAGTTTCTCAGAAAGCTTCTCTCCAGTTTTTATCTAAGGACATTTCCTTTTTCTCCATAGCCCTCTATGGGCTTCTAAATATCACGTTCTAAATTGCACAAGAACAGTCTTAGCGAAAGGATTCTTGAGAGGAAAGCTGTAACTCTGTGAGATGAATTAAGAGAACACAAAGCAGTTTTTCAGAAAGCTTATTTTCAGTTTTTATCTTAGGTTATTTCCTTTTTCACTGTAGACCTCTGTAGGCTTCTAAATATCACTTCCCAAATTCCACAAGAACAGTCTTAGCGGAATGCTTCTTGAGGGGAAAGGTGTAACTCTGTGTATGAATTAACAGAACAGAAAGCAGTTTCTCAGAAAACTTCTTTCCAGTTTATAACTGAAGATATTTCCTTTTTCACCATAGCCCCCTATGGGTTTCCAAATAGCACTTTGAAAATTCCACAAGAACAGTCATAGCCAAAGGCTTCCTCAGGGGAAAGCTGTAACTCTGTGGGATGAATTCACAGATCAGAAAGCTGTTTCTCAGAAAGCTTCTTTCTCACGTTTATGGCGGATATTTCCTTTGGCCCTATAGTCTTCAACGGGAACCGAATTATCCCTTCTCAGATTCCACAGAAATAAGGTTAGCAAACAGCTCTATGACATATAGCTCTCACTCAGTGAGTGGAAGTCACGTATCACAAAGCAGTTTCTCAGAAATGTTCTTTTCAGTTTTTATCTTAGGATATTTCCTTTTTCACCATAGCCCTCTATGGGCTTACAAATACCACTCTGCAAATTCCACAAGAACATTCTTACCAAAAGGCTTCTTAAGGGGAAATCTGTAACTCTGTGAGGTGAATTAACAGAACACAAAGCAGTTTCTCAGAAAGCTTCTTTTCAGCTTTTTTCTTAGGATATTTCCTTTTTCACCATAGCCCTATAAGGGCTTACAAATATCACTATGAGTATTACACAAGAAGAGTCTTAGCAAAAGTCTTTTTGAGGGTAAAGCTGTAACTCTTTGAGATGAATTAACAGAACACAAAGCAGTTTCTTAGAAAGCTTCTTTCCATTTTTTAACTGAAGGTATTTCCCTTTTCACCACAGCCGTCTATGGGCTTCGAAATATCACTTTGCAAATTCAAAAAGAACAGTCCTAGCGAAAGGCTTCTTGAGTGGAATGCTGTAACTCTGTGAGATGAATTAACAGATCTCAGAGAAGTTTCTCAGAAGGCTTCTTCCTCACTTTTAGCGGCAGATATTTCCTTTGGCCCTATAGTCTTCAACGGGATCCAAAATAACAGTTCTCCGATTCCATAGAAATAAGGCTATCAAACAGCTCTAGGAAATAGAGCTGTAACTCAGTGAGTGGAAGTCACATAATACTAAACCGTTTCTCAGAAAGCCTCTTTCAGTTTTTAACTGAAGCTATATCCTTTTTCACCGTAGCCCTCTATGGGCTTCAAAATATCACTTTGAAAATACAGCAAGAACAGTCTTAGCGAAAGGCTTCTAGAGGGGAAAGCTGTAACTCTGTTAGGTGAATTAACAGAACACAAAGCAGTTTCTCAGGAATGTTCTTTACAGTTTTTATCTGAAGATATTTCCTTTTCTCCATAGCGCTCTATGGGCTACCAAATATCACATTTCAAATTCCACAAGAACAGTCTTAGCGAAAGACTTCCTGAGGGGAAAGCTGTAAGTCTGTGAGATGAATTAAAAGAACACAAAGCAATTTCTCAGAAAGCTTCTTTCCAGTTTTTATCGGAGGATATTTCGTTTTCACCATAGCCGTCTATTGGCTTCCAAATATCATTTTTCAAACTGTGCAAGAATAATCTTAGCGAAAGGCTTCTTGAGGGGAAAGCTGTAACTCTGTGAAATGAATTCGCAAATCACAAGGAAGTTTCTCAGAAAGCTTCTTTCTAACTTTAACGACGGATATTCCCTTTGGCCCTTCAGTCTTCAAAGGGATCCGAAATAACAGTTCTCAGATTCCACAGAAATAAGACTGCCAAACAGCTCTACGAAATACAGCTGTAACTCCGTGAGTGGAAGTCATATATCACAAAGCAGTTTCTCAGAAAGCTTCTTTTCAGTTTTTAACTGAAGATATATCCTTTTTCACTATAGGTCACTATGAGCTTCCAAATATCACTTTGCATATTCCACAAGAACAGTCTTAGCGAAAGGCTTCTTGAAGGGAAACCTGTAACTCTGTGAGATGAATTAACAAAACACAAAGCAGTTTCTCAGAATGGTTCTTTTCAGTTTTTATCTTAGGATATTTACGTTTTCACCATCGACTTCTATGGGCTTACAAATATCACTTTGCAAATTCCACAAGAACAGTCTTAGCGAAAGGCTTCTACAGGGGAAAGCTGAAACTCTGTGAGGTGAATTAACAGAATACAAAGCAGTTTCTCAGAAAGTTTCTTTCCAGTTTTTAACTGAAGGTATTTCCTTTTTCACCATAGAACTCGACGGGCTTTCAAATATCACTTTGCAAATTCCACAAGAACAGTCTTAGCGAACGGCTTCTTGAGGGGAAAGCTGAAACTCTGCCAGATAAATTAACAGAACACAAAACAGTTTGTTGGAAAGCTTCTTTCCATTTTTGATCCGAGGACATTTCCTTTTACACCATAGTCCTCTCACGGCTTCCAAATATCACTTTGCAAATTCCACGAGAACCGTCCTAGCGAAAGACTTGTGGAGGGGAAAGCTGAAACTCTGTGAGATGAATTAACAGAAAACAAAGCAGTTTCTCAGAAAGTTTCTTTCCAGTTTTTAATTGAAGATATTTCCTTTTTCACCATATCCCTCCATGGGCTTCCAAATATCACATTGCAAATTCCACAAGAAGAGTCTTAGCGAAATGCTTCTTGAGGGGTAAGCTGTAAGTCTGTGAGATGAATTAACAGAACACAAAGCAGTTTCTCAGAAAACTTCTTTCCAGTTTTTATGTGAGGAAATTTCCTTTTTAAACGTACCCCTCTATGGGCTTCCAAATATCACTTTGTAAACTCCACAAGAACAGTCTTAGTGAAAGGATTCTTGAAAGGAAAGCTGTAACTCTGTGCATGAATTAACAGAACACAAAGCAGTTTCTCAGAAAGCTTCTTTCCAGTTTTTATCTAAGGACATTTCCTTTTTCTCCATAGCCCTCTATGGGCTTCTAAATATCACGTTCTAAATTGCACAAGAACAGTCTTAGCGAAAGGATTCTTGAGAGGAAAGCTGTAACTCTGTGAGCTGAATTAAGAGAACACAAAGCAGTTTTTCAGAAAGCTAATTTTCAGTTTTTATCTTAGGTTATTTCCTTTTTCACTGTAGACCTCTGTAGGCTTCTAAATATCACTTCCCAAATTCGACAAGTACAGTCTTAGGGAAAGGCTTCGTGAGGGGAAAGCTGTAACTTTGTGAGATGAATTAACAGAACACAACGCAGTGTCTCAGAAAGCTTCTTTCCCGTTTTAAACCGAAGATATTTCCTTTTCACCATAGCTCTCTATGGCCTTCGAAATGTCACGTTGCAAATTCCACAAGAACAGTCATAGCCAAAGGCTTCCTCAGGGGAAAGCTGTAACTCTGTGGGATGAATTCACAGATCAGAAAGCTGTTTCTCAGAAAGCTTCTTTCTCACGTTTATGGCGGATATTTCCTTTGGCCCTATAGTCTTCAACGGGAACCGAATTATCCCTTCTCAGATTCCACAGAAATACGGTTAGCAAACAGCTCTATGACATATAGCTCTCACTCAGTGAGTGGAAGTCACGTATCACAAAGCAATTTCTCAGAAATGTTCTTTTCAGTTTTTATCTTAGGATATTTCCTTTTTCACCGTAGCCCTCGACGGGCTTTCAAATATCACTTTGCAAATTCCACAAGAACAGTCTTAGCGAACGGCTTCTTGAGGGGAAAGCTGAAACTCTGTCAGATAAATTAACAGAACACAAAACAGTTTGTTGGAAAGCTTCTTTCCATTTTTGATCCGAGGACATTTCCTTTTACACCATAGCCCTCTCACGGCTTCCAAATATCACTTTGCAAATTCCACGAGAACCGTCTTAGTGAAAGACTTCTGGAGGGGAAAGCTGAAACTCTGTGAGATGAATTAACAGAAAACAAAGCAGTTTCTCAGAAAGCTTCTTTCCAGTTTTTAATTGAAGATATTTCCTTTTTCACCTTATCCCTCCATGGGCTTCCAAATATCACATTGCAAATTCCACAAGAACAGTCTTAGCGAAATGCTTCTTGAGGGGTAAGCTGTAAGTCTGTGAGATGAATTAACAGAACACAAAGCAGTTTCTCAGAAAACTTCTTTCCAGTTTTTATGTGAGGAAATTTCCTTTTTAAACGTACCCCTCTATGGGCTTCCAAATATCACTTTGTAAACTCCACAAGAACAGTCTTAGCGAAAGGATTCTTGATAGGAAAGCTGTAACTCTGTGCATGAATTAACAGAACACAAAGAAGTTTCTCAGAAAGCTTCTCTCCAGTTTTTAACTGAAGATATTTCCTTTTTCACCATAGCGCTCTATGGGCTTCCAAATATCTCTTTGGAAATTCCAGAAGAACAGTCTTAGTGAAGGGCTTCTTGAGGGTAGAGCTGTAATACTGTGAGATGAATTAACAAAACACAAAGCAGTTTCTCAGAAAGCTTCTTTCCAGTTTTTATGTGAGGAAATTTCCTTTTTAACCGTACCCCTCTATGGGCTTCCAAATATCACTTTGTAAACTCCACAAGAACAGTCTTAGCGAAAGGATTCGTGATAGGAAAGGTGTAACTCTGTGTATGAATTAACAGAACACAAAGCAGTTTCTCAGAAAGCTTCTCTCCAGTTTTTAACTGAAGATATTTCCATTTTCACCATAGCCCTCTATGAGCTTCCAAATATCATTTTGCAAATTTCACAACAACAGTCTTAATGAACGGCTTCTTGAGGGGAAAGCTATAACTCTGTGAGATGAATTGACGGTACGCAAAACAGTTTCTCAAAAAGCTTCTTTTCAGTTTTTATCTTAGGATATTTCCTTTTTCACCATAGCCCTCTATTGTTTTCCAAATATCACTTTGCAAATTCCACGAGAACAGTCTTAGCGAAAGGCCTCTTGAGGGGAAACTGTAGCTCTGTGAGATCAATTCACAGAACTCAAAGAAGTTTCTCAGAAAGCTTCTTTCACACTTTTAGTGGCGGATATTTCCTTTGGACCTATAGTCTTCAAAGAGATCCGAAGTAACATTTCTCAGATTCCACAGAAATAAGCCTAGCCAACAGTTCTACGAAATACAGCTGTTTCTCAGTGACAGGAAATCACATATCACAAAGCAGTTCCTCGGAAAGCTTCTTTTCACTTTTTAACTGAAGCTATATCCTTTTTCACCATAGCGACGTATGGACTTCCAAAGACCACTTTGGAAATTCCACAAGAACAGTCTTGGTGAAAGGCTTCTTGAGGGGAAAGCTGTAACTCTGTGAGATGAACTAAGAGAACACAAAACCGTTTCTCAGAAAGCTTCTTTCCAGTTTTTAACTGAAGATATTTCCCTTTTCACCATAGCCCTCTATGGGCTTCCAAATATCAATTTGAAAATAACACAAGATCAGTCTGAGTGAATGGCTTTCTGTTCGGAAAGCTGTAACTCTCTGAGATGAATTAACAAAACACAAAGCAGTTTCTCAGAAAGCTTCTTTTCAGTTTTTATCTTACGATATTTCCTTTTTCACCATAGTTCTCTAAGCACTTCCAAATATCACTTCGCAAATTTCACAAGAACAGTCTTAGTAAACGACTTCTTGAGGGGAATGCTGTACCTCTGTGAGATGGATTAACAGAACACAAAGCAGATTCTCAGAAACGTTCTTTCCACTTTTTAACTAAAGATAATTCCTTTTTCCCCATAGCACTCTATGGGCTTCCAAATATCACTTTGCAAAATCCACGAGAACAGTCTTAGTGAACGGTTTCTTGAGGGGAAAGCTGTAAGTCTGTGAGATGAATTCAGAGAACACAAAGCAGTTTCTCAGAAATTTTCTTTTCAGTTTTTATCTTAGGATATTTTCTTTTTAACCATAGATCTCTATGGTTTTCCATATACCTTTTTCCAAATTCCACAAAAACAGCTTTAGCGAAAGTTTTCTTGAGGGGAAAGCCGTAATTCTGTGAGATGAATTAACAGAACACAAAGCAATTTCTCAGAAAGCTACTTTCCAGTTTTTATCTGAAGATATTTCCTTTACACCATGGTCCTCTATGGGCTTCCAAATATCACCTTGCAAATTCCACAAGAACAGTCTTACTGAACGACTTCTTGAGGGGAAAGCTGTAATTCTATAAGATGAATTAACAGAACACAAAGTCGTTTCTCAGAAAGCTTCTTTTCAGTTCTTATCTTAGGAAATTTCTTTTTCACCACAGCCCTCTATGGGCTTCCAAATGTCACTTTGCAAATTCCACAAGAACAGTCTTAGCGGAATGCTTCTTGAGGGGAAAGGTGTAACACTGTCAGATGAATTAACAGAACAAAAAGCAGTTTCTCAGAAAACTTCTTTCCAGTTTATAACTGAAGATATTTCCTTTTTCACCATAGCCCCCTTTGGGTTTCCAAATATCACTTTGAAAATTCCACAAGAACGGTCTTAATGAACGGTTTCTGGAGGGCAAAGCTGTAACTGTGTGAGATGAATTAATGGAACACAAAGTAGTTTCTCAAGAAGCTTCTTTCTAGTTTTCATCTGAGGACATTTCCTTTTTCACCATAGCCCTCTATGGGCTTCCAAATTTCACTTTGCAAATTCCACAAGAACAGTCTTAACGAAAGACTTCTTGAGGGGAAAGCTGTAACTCTGTGAGATGAATTAACAGAAAACAAAGCAGTTTCTCAGAAAGCTTCTATACAGTTTCTAACTGAAGATATTCCTTTTTTCACCATAACCCTATATGGGCTTCCAAATATTACTTTGCGAATTACACAAGAACAGTCATAGCGAACGGCTTCTCGAGGGGAATGCTGTAACTCTGTGAGATGAATTAACAGAACACAAAGCAGTTTCTCAGAAAGCTTCTTTCCAGTTTTTATCTAAGGACATTTCCTTTTTCTCCATAGCCCTCTATGGGCTTCTAAATATCACGTTCTAAATTGCACAAGAACAGTCTTAGCGAAAGGATTCTTGAGAGGAAAGCTGTAACTCTGTGAGATGAATTAAGAGAACACAAAGCAGTTTTTCAGAAAGCTTCTTTTCAGTTTTTATCTTAGGTTATTTCCTTTTTCACTGTAGACCTCTGTATGCTTCTAAATATCACTTCCCAAATTCGACAAGAACAGTCTTAGGGAAAGGCTTTGTGAGGGGAAAGCTGTAACTTTGTGAGATGAATTAACAGAACACAACGCAGTGTCTCAGAAAGCTTCTTTCCCGTTTTAAACCGAAGATATTTCCTTTTCACCATAGCTCTCTATGGCCTTCGAAATGTCACGTTGCAAATTCCACAAGAACAGTCATAGCGAAAGGCTTCCTCAGGGGAAAGCTGTAACTCTGTGGGGTGAATTCACAGATCAGAAAGCTGTTTCTCAGAAAGCTTCTTTCTCACGTTTATGGCGGATATTTCCTTTGGCCCTATAGTCTTCAACGGGAACCGAACTATCCCTTCTCAGATTCCACAGAAATAAGGTTAGCAAACAGCTCTATGACATATAGCTCTCACTCAGTGAGTGGAAGTCACGTATCACAAAGCAGTTTCTCAGAAATGTTCTTTTCAGTTTTTATCTTAGGATATTTCCTTTTTCACCATAGCCCTCTATGGGCTTACAAATACCACTCTGCAAATTCCACAAGAACAGTCTTACCGAAAGGCTTCTTAAGGGGAAAGCTGTAACTCTGTGAGGTGAATTAACAGAACACAAAGCAGTTTCTCAGAAAGCTTCTTTTCAGCTTTTTTCTTAGGGTATTTCCTTTTTCACCATAGCCCTATAAGGGCTTACAAATATCACTATGAGTATTACACAAGAAGAGTCTTAGCAAAAGTCTTTTTGAGGGTAAAGCTGTAACTCTTTGAGATGAATTAACAGAACACAAAGCAGTTTCTTAGAAAGCTTCTTTCCATTTTTTAACTGAAGGTATTTCCCTTTTCACCACAGCCGTCTATGGGCTTCGAAATATCACTTTGCAAATTCAAAAAGAACAGTCCTAGCGAAAGGCTTCTTGAGTGGAATGCTGTAACTCTGTGAGATGAATTAACAGATCTCAGAGAAGTTTCTCAGAAAGCTTCTTTCTCACTTTTAGCGGCAGATATTTCCTTTGGCCCTATAGTCTTCAAAGGGATCCAAAATAACAGTTCTCCGATTCCATAGAAATAAGGCTATCAAACAGCTCTAGGAAATAGAGCTGTAACTCAGTGAGTGGAAGTCACATAATACTAAACCGTTTCTCAGAAAGCCTCTTTCAGTTTTTAACTGAAGCTATATCCTTTTTCACCGTAGCCCTCTATGGGCTTCAAAATATCACTTTGAAAATACAGCAAGAACAGTCTTAGCGAAAGGCTTCTAGAGGGGAAAGCTGTAACTCTGTTAGGTGAATTAACAGAACACAAAGCAGTTTCTCAGGAATGTTCTTTACAGTTTTTATCTGAAGATATTTCCTTTTCTCCATAGCGCTCTATGGGCTACCAAATATCACATTTCAAATTCCGCAAGAACAGTCTTAGCGAAAGACTTCCTGAGGGGAAAGCTGTAAGTCTGTGAGATGAATTAAAAGAACACAAAGCAATTTCTCAGAAAGCTTCTTTCCAGTTTTTATCGGAGGATATTTCGTTTTCACCATAGCCGTCTATTGGCTTCCAAATATCATTTTTCAAATTGTGCAAGAATAATCTTAGCGAAAGGCTTCTTGAGGGGAAAGCTGTAACTCTGTGAAATGAATTCGCAAATCACAAAGAAGTTTCTCAGAAAGCTTCTTTCTAACTTTAACGACGGATATTTCCTTTGGCCCTTCAGTCTTCAAAGGGATCCGAAATAACAGTTCTCAGATTCCACAGAAATAAGACTGCCAAACAGCTCTACGAAATACAGCTGTAACTCCGTGAGTGGAAGTCATATATCACAAAGCAGTTTCTCAGAAAGCTTCTTTTCAGTTTTTAACTGAAGATATATCCTTTTTCACTATAGGTCACTATGAGCTTCCAAATATCACTTTGCATATTCCACAAGAACTGTCTTAGCGAAAGGCTTCTTGAAGGGAAACCTGTAACTCTGTGAGATGAATTAACAAAACACAAAGCAGTTTCTCAGAATGGTTCTTTTCAGTTTTTATCTTAGGATATTTACGTTTTCACCATCGACTTCTATGGGCTTACAAATATCACTTTGCAAATTCCACAAGAACAGTCTTAGCGAAAGGCTTCTAGAGGGGAAAGCTGAAACTCTGTGAGGTGAATTAACAGAATACAAAGCAGTTTCTCAGAAAGTTTCTTTCCAGTTTTTAACTGAAGGTATTTCCTTTTTCACCATAGCCCTCGACGGGCTTTCAAATATCACTTTGCAAATTCCACAAGAACAGTCTTAGCGAACGGCTTCTTGAGGGGAAAGCTGAAACTCTGTCAGATAAATTAACAGAACACAAAACAGTTTGTTGGAAAGCTTCTTTCCATTTTTGATCCGAGGACATTTCCTTTTACACCATAGCCCTCTCACGGCTTCCAAATATCACTTTGCAAATTCCACGAGAACCGTCTTAGCGAAAGACTTCTGGAGGGGAAAGCTGAAACTCTGTGAGATGAATTAACAGAAAACAAAGCAGTTTCTCAGAAAGCTTCTTTCCAGTTTTTAATTGAAGATATTTCCTTTTTCACCATATCCCTCCATGGGCTTCCAAATATCACATTGCAAATTCCACAAGAACAGTCTTAGCGAAATGCTTCTTGAGGGGTAAGCTGTAACTCTGTGAGATGAATTAACAGACCACAAAGCAGTTTCTCAGAAAGCTTCTTTCCAGTTTTTATGTGAGGAAATTTCCTTTTTAAACATACCCCTCTATGGGCTTCCAAATATCACTTTGTAAACTCCACAAGAACAGTCTTAGCGAAAGGATTCTTGATAGGAAAGCTCTAACTCTGTGCATGAATTAACAGAACACAAAGAAGTTTCTCAGAAAGCTTCTCTCCAGTTTTTAACTGAAGATATTTCCTTTTTCACCATAGCGCTCTATGGGCTTCCAAATATCTCTTTGGAAATTCCAGAAGAACAGTCTTAGTGAAGGGCTTCTTGAGGGTAGAGCTGTAATACTGTGAGATGAATTAACAGAACACAAAGCAGTTTCTCAGAAAGCTTCTTTCCAGTTTTTATGTGAGGAAATTTCCTTTTTAACCGTACCCCTCTATGGGCTTCCAAATATCACTTTGTAAACTCCACAAGAACAGTCTTAGCGAAAGGATTCGTGATAGGAAAGGTGTAACTCTGTGTATGAATTAACAGAACACAAAGCAGTTTCTCAGAAAGCTTCTCTCCAGTTTTTAACTGAAGATATTTCCATTTTCACCATAGCCCTCTATGAGCTTCCAAATATCATTTTGCAAATTTCACAACAACAGTCTTAATGAACGGCTTCTTGAGGGGAAAGCTATAACTCTGTGAGATGAATTGACGGTACGCAAATCAGTTTCTCAAAAAGCTTCTTTTCAGTTTTTATCTTAGGATATTTCCTTTTTCACCATAGCCCTCTATTGTTTTCCAAATATCACTTTGCAAATTCCACGAGAACAGTCTTAGCAAAAGGCCTCTTGAGGGGAAACTGTAGCTCTGTGAGATCAATTCACAGAACTCAAAGAAGTTTCTCAGAAAGCTTCTTTCACACTTTTAGTGGCGGATATTTCCTTTGGACCTATAGTCTTCAAAGAGATCCGAAGTAACATTTCTCAGATTCCACAGAAATAAGCCTAGCCAACAGTTCTACGAAATACAGCTGTTTCTCAGTGACAGGAAATCACATATCACAAAGCAGTTCCTCGGAAAGCTTCTTTTCACTTTTTAACTGAAGCTATATCCTTTTTCACCATAGCGACGTATGGACTTCCAAAGACCACTTTGGAAATTCCACAAGAACAGTCTTGGTGAAAGGCTTCTTGAGGGGAAAGCTGTAACTCTGTGAGATGAACTAAGAGAACACAAAACCGTTTCTCAGAAAGCTTCTTTCCAGTTTTTAACTGAAGATATTTCCCTTTTCACCATAGCCCTCTATGGGCTTCCAAATATCAATTTGAAAATAACACAAGATCAGTCTTAGTGAATGGCTTTTTGTTCGGAAAGCTGTAACTCTCTGAGATGAATTAACAAAACACAAAGCAGTTTCTCAGAAAGCTTCTTTTCAGTTTTTATCTTACGATATTTCCTTTTTCGCCATAGTTCTCTAAGCACTTCCAAATATCACTTCGCAAATTTCACAAGAACAGTCTTAGTAAACGATTTCTTGAGGGGAATGCTGTACCTCTGTGAGATGGATTAACAGAACACAAAGCAGTTTCTCAGAAACGTTCTTTCCACTTTTTAACTGAAGATATTTCCTTTTTCCCCATAGCACTCTATGGGCTTCCAAATATCACTTTGCAAAATCCACGAGAACAGTCTTAGTGAACGGTTTCTTGAGGGGAAAGCTGTAAGTCTGTGAGATGAATTCAGAGAACACAAAGCAGTTTCTCAGAAATTTTCTTTTCAGTTTTTATCTTAGGATATTTTCTTTTTAACCATAGGTCTCTATGGTTTTCCATATACCTTTTTCCAAATTCCACAAAAACAGCTTTAGCGAAAGTTTTCTTGAGGGGAAAGCCGTAATTCTGTGAGATGAATTAACAGAACACAAAGCAATTTCTCAGAAAGCTACTTTCCAGTTTTTATCTGAAGATATTTCCTTTACACCATGGTCCTCTATGGGCTTCCAAATATCACCTTGCAAAATCCACAAGAACAGTCTTACTGAACGACTTCTTGAGGGGAAAGCTGTAATTCTATAAGATGAATTAACAGAACACAAAGTCGTTTCTCAGAAAGCTTCTTTTCAGTTCTTATCTTAGGAAATTTCTTTTTCACCACAGCCCTCTATGGGCTTCCAAATGTCACTTTGCAAATTCCACAAGAACAGTCTTAGCGGAATGCTTCTTGAGGGGAAAGGTGTAACACTGTCAGATGAATTAACAGAACAAAAAGCAGTTTCTCAGAAAACTTCTTTCCAGTTTATAACTGAAGATATTTCCTTTTTCACCATAGCCCCCTTTGGGTTTCCAAATATCACTTTGAAAATTCCACAAGAACGGTCTTAATGAACGGTTTCTGGAGGGCAAAGCTGTAACTGTGTGAGATGAACTAACGGAACACAAAGTAGTTTCTCAAGAAGCTTCTTTCTAGTTTTCATCTGAGGACATTTCCTTTTTCACCATAGCCCTCTATGGGCTTCCAAATTTCACTTTGCAAATTCCACAAGAACAGTCTTAACGAAAGACTTCTTGAGGGGAAAGCTGTAACTCTGTGAGATGAATTAACAGAAAACAAAGCAGTTTCTCAGAAAGCTTCTATACAGTTTCTAACTGAAGATATTCCTTTTTTCACCATAACCCTATATGGGCTTCCAAATATTACTTTGTGAATTACACAAGAACAGTCATAGCGAACGGCTTCTCGAGGGGAATGCTGTAACTCTGTGAGATGAATTAACAGAACACAAAGCAGTTTCTCAGAAAGCTTCTTTCCAGTTTTTATCTAAGGACATTTCCTTTTTCTCCATAGCCCTCTATGGGCTTCTAAATATCACGTTCTAAATTGCACAAGAACAGTCTTAGCGAAAGGATTCTTGAGAGGAAAGCTGTAACTCTGTGAGATGAATTAAGAGAACACAAAGCAGTTTTTCAGAAAGCTTCTTTTCAGTTTTTATCTTAGGTTATTTCCTTTTTCACTGTAGACCTCTGTAGGCTTCTAAATATCACTTCCCAAATTCGACAAGAACAGTCTTAGGGAAAGGATTCGTGAGGGGAAAGCTGTAACTTTGTGAGATGAATTAACAGAACACAACGCAGTGTCTCAGAAAGCTTCTTTCCCGTTTTAAACCGAAGATATTTCCTTTTCACCATAGCTCTCTATGGCCTTCGAAATGTCACGTTGCAAATTCCACAAGAACAGTCATAGCGAAAGGCTTCCTCAGGGGAAAGCTGTAACTCTGTGGGGTGAATTCACAGATCAGAAAGCTGTTTCTCAGAAAGCTTCTTTCTCACGTTTATGGCGGATATTTCCTTTGGCCCTATAGTCTTCAACGGGAACCGAATTATCCCTTCTCAGATTCCACAGAAATAAGGTTAGCAAACAGCTCTATGACATATAGCTCTCACTCAGTGAGTGGAAGTCACGTATCACAAAGCAGTTTCTCAGAAATGTTCTTTTCAGTTTTTATCTTAGGATATTTCCTTTTTCACCATAGCCCGCTATGGGCTTACAAATACCACTCTGCAAATTCCACAAGAACAGTCTTACCGAAAGGCTTCTTAAGGGGAAAGCTGTAACTCTGTGTGGTGAATTTACAGAACACAAAGCAGTTTCTCAGAAAGCTTCTTTTCAGCTTTTATCTTAGGGTATTTCCTTTTTCACCATAGCCCTATAAGGGCTTACAAATATCACTATGAGTATTACACAAGAAGAGTCTTAGCAAAAGTCTTTTTGAGGGTAAAGCTGTAACTCTTTGAGATGAATTAACAGAACACAAAGCAGTTTCTTAGAAAGCTTCTTTCCATTTTTTAACTGAAGGTATTTCCCTTTTCACCACAGCCGTCTATGGGCTTCGAAATATCACTTTGCAAATTCAAAAAGAACAGTCCTAGCGAAAGGCTTCTTGAGTGGAATGCTGTAACTCTGTGAGATGAATTAACAGATCTCAGAGAAGTTTCTCAGAAAGCTTCTTTCTCACTTTTAGCGGCAGATATTTCCTTTGGCCCTATAGTCTTCAAAGGGATCCAAAATAACAGTTCTCCGATTCCATAGAAATAAGGCTATCAAACAGCTCTAGGAAATAGAGCTGTAACTCAGTGAGTGGAAGTCACATAATACTAAACCGTTTCTCAGAAAGCCTCTTTCAGTTTTTAACTGAAGCTATATCCTTTTTCACCGTAGCCCTCTATGGGCTTCAAAATATCACTTTGAAAATACAGCAAGAACAGTCTTAGCGAAAGGCTTCTAGAGGGGAAAGCTGTAACTCTGTTAGGTGAATTAACAGAACACAAAGCAGTTTCTCAGGAATGTTCTTTACAGTTTTTATCTGAAGATATTTCCTTTTCTCCATAGCGCTCTATGGGCTACCAAATATCACATTTCAAATTCCGCAAGAACAGTCTTAGCGAAAGACTTCCTGAGGGGAAAGCTGTAAGTCTGTGAGATGAATTAAAAGAACACAAAGCAATTTCTCAGAAAGCTTCTTTCCAGTTTTTATCGGAGGATATTTCGTTTTCACCATAGCCGTCTATTGGCTTCCAAATATCATTTTTCAAATTGTGCAAGAATAATCTTAGCGAAAGGCTTCTTGAGGGGAAAGCTGTAACTCTGTGAAATGAATTCGCAAATCACAAAGAAGTTTCTCAGAAAGCTTCTTTCTAACTTTAACGACGGATATTTCCTTTGGCCCTTCAGTCTTCAAAGGGATCCGAAATAACAGTTCTCAGATTCCACAGAAATAAGACTGCCAAACAGCTCTACGAAATACAGCTGTAACTCCGTGAGTGGAAGTCATATATCACAAAGCAGTTTCTCAGAAAGCTTCTTTTCAGTTTTTAACTGAAGATATATCCTTTTTCACTATAGGTCACTATGAGCTTCCAAATATCACTTTGCATATTCCACAAGAACTGTCTTAGCGAAAGGCTTCTTGAAGGGAAACCTGTAACTCTGTGAGATGAATTAACAAAACACAAAGCAGTTTCTCAGAATGGTTCTTTTCAGTTTTTATCTTAGGATATTTACGTTTTCACCATCGACTTCTATGGGCTTACAAATATCACTTTGCAAATTCCACAAGAACAGTCTTAGCGAAAGGCTTCTAGAGGGGAAAGCTGAAACTCTGTGAGGTGAATTAACAGAATACAAAGCAGTTTCTCAGAAAGTTTCTTTCCAGTTTTTAACTGAAGGTATTTCCTTTTTCACCATAGCCCTCGACGGGCTTTCAAATATCACTTTGCAAATTCCACAAGAACAGTCTTAGCGAACGGCTTCTTGAGGGGAAAGCTGAAACTCTGTCAGATAAATTAACAGAACACAAAACAGTTTGTTGGAAAGCTTCTTTCCATTTTTGATCCGAGGACATTTCCTTTTACACCATAGCCCTCTCACGGCTTCCAAATATCACTTTGCAAATTCCACGAGAACCGTCTTAGCGAAAGACTTCTGGAGGGGAAAGCTGAAACTCTGTGAGATGAATTAACAGAAAACAAAGCAGTTTCTCAGAAAGCTTCTTTCCAGTTTTTAATTGAAGATATTTCCTTTTTCACCATATCCCTCCATGGGCTTCCAAATATCACATTGCAAATTCCACAAGAACAGTCTTAGCGAAATGCTTCTTGAGGGGTAAGCTGTAACTCTGTGAGATGAATTAACAGACCACAAAGCAGTTTCTCAGAAAGCTTCTTTCCAGTTTTTATGTGAGGAAATTTCCTTTTTAAACATACCCCTCTATGGGCTTCCAAATATCACTTTGTAAACTCCACAAGAACAGTCTTAGCGAAAGGATTCTTGATAGGAAAGCTCTAACTCTGTGCATGAATTAACAGAACACAAAGAAGTTTCTCAGAAAGCTTCTCTCCAGTTTTTAACTGAAGATATTTCCTTTTTCACCATAGCGCTCTATGGGCTTCCAAATATCTCTTTGGAAATTCCAGAAGAACAGTCTTAGTGAAGGGCTTCTTGAGGGTAGAGCTGTAATACTGTGAGATGAATTAACAGAACACAAAGCAGTTTCTCAGAAAGCTTCTTTCCAGTTTTTATGTGAGGAAATTTCCTTTTTAACCGTACCCCTCTATGGGCTTCCAAATATCACTTTGTAAACTCCACAAGAACAGTCTTAGCGAAAGGATTCGTGATAGGAAAGGTGTAACTCTGTGTATGAATTAACAGAACACAAAGCAGTTTCTCAGAAAGCTTCTCTCCAGTTTTTAACTGAAGATATTTCCATTTTCACCATAGCCCTCTATGAGCTTCCAAATATCATTTTGCAAATTTCACAACAACAGTCTTAATGAACGGCTTCTTGAGGGGAAAGCTATAACTCTGTGAGATGAATTGACGGTACGCAAATCAGTTTCTCAAAAAGCTTCTTTTCAGTTTTTATCTTAGGATATTTCCTTTTTCACCATAGCCCTCTATTGTTTTCCAAATATCACTTTGCAAATTCCACGAGAACAGTCTTAGCAAAAGGCCTCTTGAGGGGAAACTGTAGCTCTGTGAGATCAATTCACAGAACTCAAAGAAGTTTCTCAGAAAGCTTCTTTCACACTTTTAGTGGCGGATATTTCCTTTGGACCTATAGTCTTCAAAGAGATCCGAAGTAACATTTCTCAGATTCCACAGAAATAAGCCTAGCCAACAGTTCTACGAAATACAGCTGTTTCTCAGTGACAGGAAATCACATATCACAAAGCAGTTCCTCGGAAAGCTTCTTTTCACTTTTTAACTGAAGCTATATCCTTTTTCACCATAGCGACGTATGGACTTCCAAAGACCACTTTGGAAATTCCACAAGAACAGTCTTGGTGAAAGGCTTCTTGAGGGGAAAGCTGTAACTCTGTGAGATGAACTAAGAGAACACAAAACCGTTTCTCAGAAAGCTTCTTTCCAGTTTTTAACTGAAGATATTTCCCTTTTCACCATAGCCCTCTATGGGCTTCCAAATATCAATTTGAAAATAACACAAGATCAGTCTTAGTGAATGGCTTTTTGTTCGGAAAGCTGTAACTCTCTGAGATGAATTAACAAAACACAAAGCAGTTTCTCAGAAAGCTTCTTTTCAGTTTTTATCTTACGATATTTCCTTTTTCGCCATAGTTCTCTAAGCACTTCCAAATATCACTTCGCAAATTTCACAAGAACAGTCTTAGTAAACGATTTCTTGAGGGGAATGCTGTACCTCTGTGAGATGGATTAACAGAACACAAAGCAGTTTCTCAGAAACGTTCTTTCCACTTTTTAACTGAAGATATTTCCTTTTTCCCCATAGCACTCTATGGGCTTCCAAATATCACTTTGCAAAATCCACGAGAACAGTCTTAGTGAACGGTTTCTTGAGGGGAAAGCTGTAAGTCTGTGAGATGAATTCAGAGAACACAAAGCAGTTTCTCAGAAATTTTCTTTTCAGTTTTTATCTTAGGATATTTTCTTTTTAACCATAGGTCTCTATGGTTTTCCATATACCTTTTTCCAAATTCCACAAAAACAGCTTTAGCGAAAGTTTTCTTGAGGGGAAAGCCGTAATTCTGTGAGATGAATTAACAGAACACAAAGCAATTTCTCAGAAAGCTACTTTCCAGTTTTTATCTGAAGATATTTCCTTTACACCATGGTCCTCTATGGGCTTCCAAATATCACCTTGCAAAATCCACAAGAACAGTCTTACTGAACGACTTCTTGAGGGGAAAGCTGTAATTCTATAAGATGAATTAACAGAACACAAAGTCGTTTCTCAGAAAGCTTCTTTTCAGTTCTTATCTGAGGAAATTTCTTTTTCACCACAGCCCTCTATGGGCTTCCAAATGTCACTTTGCAAATTCCACAAGAACAGTCTTAGCGGAATGCTTCTTGAGGGGAAAGGTGTAACACTGTCAGATGAATTAACAGAACAAAAAGCAGTTTCTCACAAAACTTCTTTCCAGTTTATAACTGAAGATATTTCCTTTTTCACCATAGCCCCCTTTGGGTTTCCAAATATCACTTTGAAAATTCCACAAGAACGGTCTTAATGAACGGTTTCTGGAGGGCAAAGCTGTAACTGTGTGAGATGAACTAACGGAACACAAAGTAGTTTCTCAAGAAGCTTCTTTCTAGTTTTCATCTGAGGACATTTCCTTTTTCACCATAGCCCTCTATGGGCTTCCAAATTTCACTTTGCAAATTCCACAAGAACAGTCTTAACGAAAGACTTCTTGAGGGGAAAGCTGTAACTCTGTGAGATGAATTAACAGAAAACAAAGCAGTTTCTCAGAAAGCTTCTATACAGTTTCTAACTGAAGATATTCCTTTTTTCACCATAACCCTATATGGGCTTCCAAATATTACTTTGTGAATTACACAAGAACAGTCATAGCGAACGGCTTCTCGAGGGGAATGCTGTAACTCTGTGAGATGAATTAACAGAACACAAAGCAGTTTCTCAGAAAGCTTCTTTCCAGTTTTTATCTAAGGACATTTCCTTTTTCTCCATAGCCCTCTATGGGCTTCTAAATATCACGTTCTAAATTGCACAAGAACAGTCTTAGCGAAAGGATTCTTGAGAGGAAAGCTGTAACTCTGTGAGATGAATTAAGAGAACACAAAGCAGTTTTTCAGAAAGCTTCTTTTCAGTTTTTATCTTAGGTTATTTCCTTTTTCACTGTAGACCTCTGTATGCTTCTAAATATCACTTCCCAAATTCGACAAGAACAGTCTTAGGGAAAGGCTTCGTGAGGGGAAAGCTGTAACTTTGTGAGATGAATTAACAGAACACAACGCAGTGTCTCAGAAAGCTTCTTTCCCGTTTTAAACCGAAGATATTTCCTTTTCACCATAGCTCTCTATGGCCTTCGAAATGTCACGTTGCAAATTCCACAAGAACAGTCATAGCGAAAGGCTTCCTCAGGGGAAAGCTGTAACTCTGTGGGGTGAATTCACAGATCAGAAAGCTGTTTCTCAGAAAGCTTCTTTCTCACGTTTATGGCGGATATTTCCTTTGGCCCTATAGTCTTCAACGGGAACCGAATTATCCCTTCTCAGATTCCACAGAAATACGGTTAGCAAACAGCTCTATGACATATAGCTCTCACTCAGTGAGTGGAAGTCACGTATCACAAAGCAGTTTCTCAGAAATGTTCTTTTCAGTTTTTATCTTAGGATATTTCCTTTTTCACCATAGCCCGCTATGGGCTTACAAATACCACTCTGCAAATTCCACAAGAACAGTCTTACCGAAAGGCTTCTTAAGGGGAAAGCTGTAACTCTGTGTGGTGAATTTACAGAACACAAAGCAGTTTCTCAGAAAGCTTCTTTTCAGCTTTTATCTTAGGGTATTTCCTTTTTCACCATAGCCCTATAAGGGCTTACAAATATCACTATGAGTATTACACAAGAAGAGTCTTAGCAAAAGTCTTTTTGAGGGTAAAGCTGTAACTCTTTGAGATGAATTAACAGAACACAAAGCAGTTTCTTAGAAAGCTTCTTTCCATTTTTTAACTGAAGGTATTTCCCTTTTCACCACAGCCGTCTATGGGCTTCGAAATATCACTTTGCAAATTCAAAAAGAACAGTCCTAGCGAAAGGCTTCTTGAGTGGAATGCTGTAACTCTGTGAGATGAATTAACAGATCTCAGAGAAGTTTCTCAGAAAGCTTCTTTCTCACTTTTAGCGGCAGATATTTCCTTTGGCCCTATAGTCTTCAAAGGGATCCAAAATAACAGTTCTCCGATTCCATAGAAATAAGGCTATCAAACAGCTCTAGGAAATAGAGCTGTAACTCAGTGAGTGGAAGTCACATAATACTAAACCGTTTCTCAGAAAGCCTCTTTCAGTTTTTAACTGAAGCTATATCCTTTTTCACCGTAGCCCTCTATGGGCTTCAAAATATCACTTTGAAAATACAGCAAGAACAGTCTTAGCGAAAGGCTTCTAGAGGGGAAAGCTGTAACTCTGTTAGGTGAATTAACAGAACACAAAGCAGTTTCTCAGGAATGTTCTTTACAGTTTTTATCTGAAGATATTTCCTTTTCTCCATAGCGCTCTATGGGCTACCAAATATCACATTTCAAATTCCGCAAGAACAGTCTTAGCGAAAGACTTCCTGAGGGGAAAGCTGTAAGTCTGTGAGATGAATTAAAAGAACACAAAGCAATTTCTCAGAAAGCTTCTTTCCAGTTTTTATCGGAGGATATTTCGTTTTCACCATAGCCGTCTATTGGCTTCCAAATATCATTTTTCAAATTGTGCAAGAATAATCTTAGCGAAAGGCTTCTTGAGGGGAAAGCTGTAACTCTGTGAAATGAATTCGCAAATCACAAAGAAGTTTCTCAGAAAGCTTCTTTCTAACTTTAACGACGGATATTTCCTTTGGCCCTTCAGTCTTCAAAGGGATCCGAAATAACAGTTCTCAGATTCCACAGAAATAAGACTGCCAAACAGCTCTACGAAATACAGCTGTAACTCCGTGAGTGGAAGTCATATATCACAAAGCAGTTTCTCAGAAAGCTTCTTTTCAGTTTTTAACTGAAGATATATCCTTTTTCACTATAGGTCACTATGAGCTTCCAAATATCACTTTGCATATTCCACAAGAACTGTCTTAGCGAAAGGCTTCTTGAAGGGAAACCTGTAACTCTGTGAGATGAATTAACAAAACACAAAGCAGTTTCTCAGAATGGTTCTTTTCAGTTTTTATCTTAGGATATTTACGTTTTCACCATCGACTTCTATGGGCTTACAAATATCACTTTGCAAATTCCACAAGAACAGTCTTAGCGAAAGGCTTCTAGAGGGGAAAGCTGAAACTCTGTGAGGTGAATTAACAGAATACAAAGCAGTTTCTCAGAAAGTTTCTTTCCAGTTTTTAACTGAAGGTATTTCCTTTTTCACCATAGCCCTCGACGGGCTTTCAAATATCACTTTGCAAATTCCACAAGAACAGTCTTAGCGAACGGCTTCTTGAGGGGAAAGCTGAAACTCTGTCAGATAAATTAACAGAACACAAAACAGTTTGTTGGAAAGCTTCTTTCCATTTTTGATCCGAGGACATTTCCTTTTACACCATAGCCCTCTCACGGCTTCCAAATATCACTTTGCAAATTCCACGAGAACCGTCTTAGCGAAAGACTTCTGGAGGGGAAAGCTGAAACTCTGTGAGATGAATTAACAGAAAACAAAGCAGTTTCTCAGAAAGCTTCTTTCCAGTTTTTAATTGAAGATATTTCCTTTTTCACCATATCCCTCCATGGGCTTCCAAATATCACATTGCAAATTCCACAAGAACAGTCTTAGCGAAATGCTTCTTGAGGGGTAAGCTGTAACTCTGTGAGATGAATTAACAGACCACAAAGCAGTTTCTCAGAAAGCTTCTTTCCAGTTTTTATGTGAGGAAATTTCCTTTTTAAACATACCCCTCTATGGGTTTCCAAATATCACTTTGTAAACTCCACAAGAACAGTCTTAGCGAAAGGATTCTTGAGAGGAAAGCTGTAACTCTGTGCATGAATTAACAGAACACAAAGAAGTTTCTCAGAAAGCTTCTCTCCAGTTTTTAACTGAAGATATTTCCTTTTTCACCATAGCGCTCTATGGGCTTCCAAATATCTCTTTGGAAATTCCAGAAGAACAGTCTTAGTGAAGGGCTTCTTGAGGGTAGAGCTGTAATACTGTGAGATGAATTAACAGAACACAAAGCAGTTTCTCAGAAAGCTTCTTTCCAGTTTTTATGTGAGGAAATTTCCTTTTTAACCGTACCCCTCTATGGGCTTCCAAATATCACTTTGTAAACTCCACAAGAACAGTCTTAACGAAAGGATTCGTGATAGGAAAGGTGTAACTCTGTGTATGAATTAACAGAACACAAAGCAGTTTCTCAGAAAGCTTCTCTCCAGTTTTTAACTGAAGATATTTCCATTTTCACCATAGCCCTCTATGAGCTTCCAAATATCATTTTGCAAATTTCACAACAACAGTCTTAATGAACGGCTTCTTGAGGGGAAAGCTATAACTCTGTGAGATGAATTGACGGTACGCAAAACAGTTTCTCAAAAAGCTTCTTTTCAGTTTTTATCTTAGGATATTTCCTTTTTCACCATAGCCCTCTATTGTTTTCCAAATATCACTTTGCAAATTCCACGAGAACAGTCTTAGCGAAAGGCCTCTTGAGGGGAAACTGTAGCTCTGTGAGATCAATTCACAGAACTCAAAGAAGTTTCTCAGAAAGCTTCTTTCACACTTTTAGTGGCGGATATTTCCTTTGGACCTATAGTCTTCAAAGAGATCCGAAGTAACATTTCTCAGATTCCACAGAAATAAGCCTAGCCAACAGTTCTACGAAATACAGCTGTTTCTCAGTGACAGGAAATCACATATCACAAAGCAGTTCCTCGGAAAGCTTCTTTTCACTTTTTAACTGAAGCTATATCCTTTTTCACCATAGCGACGTATGGACTTCCAAAGACCACTTTGGAAATTCCACAAGAACAGTCTTGGTGAAAGGCTTCTTGAGGGGAAAGCTGTAACTCTGTGAGATGAACTAAGAGAACACAAAACCGTTTCTCAGAAAGCTTCTTTCCAGTTTTTAACTGAAGATATTTCCCTTTTCGCCATACCCCTCTATGGGCTTCCAAATATCAATTTGAAAATAACACAAGATCAGTCTTAGTGAATGGCTTTTTGTTCGGAAAGCTGTAACTCTCTGAGATGAATTAACAAAACACAAAGCAGTTTCTCAGAAAGCTTCTTTTCAGTTTTTATCTTACGATATTTCCTTTTTCGCCATAGTTCTCTAAGCACTTCCAAATATCACTTCGCAAATTTCACAAGAACAGTCTTAGTAAACGACTTCTTGAGGGGAATGCTCTACCTCTGTGAGATGGATTAACAGAACACAAAGCAGTTTCTCAGAAACGTTCTTTCCACTTTTTAACTGAAGATATTTCCTTTTTCCCCATAGCACTCTATGGGCTTCCAAATATCACTTTGCAAAATCCACGAGAACAGTCTTAGTGAACGGTTTCTTGAGGGGAAAGCTGTAAGTCTGTGAGATGAATTCAGAGAACACAAAGCAGTTTCTCAGAAATTTTCTTTTCAGTTTTTATCTTAGGATATTTTCTTTTTAACCATAGATCTCTATGGTTTTCCATATACCTTTTTCCAAATTCCACAAAAACAGCTTTAGCGAAAGTTTTCTTGAGGGGAAAGCCGTAATTCTGTGAGATGAATTAACAGAACACAAAGCAATTTCTCAGAAAGCTACTTTCCAGTTTTTATCTGAAGATATTTCCTTTACACCATGGTCCTCTATGGGCTTCCAAATATCACTTTGCAAATTCCACAAGAACAGTCTTACTGAACGACTTCTTGAGGGGAAAGCTGTAATTCTATAAGATGAATTAACAGAACACAAAATCGTTTCTCAGAAAGCTTCTTTTCAGTTCTTATCTTAGGAAATTTCTTTTTCACCACAGCCCTCTATGGGCTTCCAAATGTCACTTTGCAAATTCCACAAGAACAGTCTTAGCGGAATGCTTCTTGAGGGGAAAGGTGTAACACTGTCAGATGAATTAACAGAACACAAAGCAGTTTCTCAGAAAACTTCTTTCCAGTTTATAACTGAAGATATTTCCTTTTTCACCATAGCCCCCTATGGGTTTCCAAATAGCACTTTGAAAATTCCACAAGAACGGTCTTAATGAACGGTTTCTGGAGGGCAAAGCTGTAACTGTGTGAGATGAATTAACGGAACACAAAGTAGTTTCTCAAGAAGCTTCTTTCTAGTTTTCATCTGAGGACATTTCCTTTTTCACCATAGCCCTCTATGGGCTTCCAAATTTCACTTTGCAAATTCCACAAGAACAGTCTTAACGAAAGACTTCTTGAGGGGAAAGCTGTAACTCTGTGAGATGAATTAACAGAAAACAAAGCAGTTTCTCAGAAAGCTTCTATACACTTTCTAACTGAAGATATTCCTTTTTTCACCATAACCCTATATGGGCTTCCAAATATTACTTTGCGAATTACACAAGAACAGTCATAGCGAAAGGCTTCTCGAGGGGAAAGCTGTAACTCTGTGAGATGAATTAACAGAACACAAAGCAGTTTCTCAGAAAGCTTCTTTCCAGTTTTTATCTAAGGACATTTCCTTTTTCTCCATAGCCCTCTATGGGCTTCTAAATATCCCGTTCTAAATTGCACAAGAACAGTCTTAGCGAAAGGATTCTTGAGAGGAAAGCTGTAACTCTGTGAGATGAATTAAGAGAACACAAAGCAGTTTTTCAGAAAGCTTATTTTCAGTTTTTATCTTAGGTTATTTCCTTTTTCACTGTAGACCTCTGTAGGCTTCTAAATATCACTTCCCAAATTCGACAAGAACAGTCTTAGGGAAAGGCTTCGTGAGGGGAAAGCTGTAACTTTGTGAGATGAATTAACAGAACACAACGCAGTGTCTCAGAAAGCTTCTTTCCCGTTTTAAACCGAAGATATTTCCTTTTCACCATAGCTGTCTATGGCCTTCGAAATGTCACGTTGCAAATTCCACAAGAACAGTCATAGCGAAAGGCTTCCTCAGGGGAAAGCTGTAACTCTGTGGGGTGAATTCACAGATCAGAAAGCTGTTTCTCAGAAAGCTTCTTTCTCACGTTTATGGCGGATATTTCCTTTGGCCCTATAGTCTTCAACGGGAACCGAACTATCCCTTCTCAGATTCCACAGAAATAAGGTTAGCAAACAGCTCTATGACATATAGCTCTCACTCAGTGAGTGGAAGTCACGTATCACAAAGCAGTTTCTCAGAAATGTTCTTTTCAGTTTTTATCTTAGGATATTTCCTTTTTCACCATAGCCCTCTATGGGCTTACAAATACCACTCTGCAAATTCCACAAGAACAGTCTTACCGAAAGGCTTCTTAAGGGGAAAGCTGTAACTCTGTGAGGTGAATTAACAGAACACAAAGCAGTTTCTCAGAAAGCTTCTTTTCAGCTTTTATCTTAGGGTATTTCCTTTTTCACCATAGCCCTATAAGGGCTTACAAATATCACTATGAGTATTACACAAGAAGAGTCTTAGCAAAAGTCTTTTTGAGGGTAAAGCTGTAACTCTTTGAGATGAATTAACAGAACACAAAGCAGTTTCTTAGAAAGCTTCTTTCCATTTTTTAACTGAAGGTATTTCCCTTTTCACCACAGCCGTCTCTGGGCTTCGAAATATCACTTTGCAAATTCAAAAAGAACAGTCCTAGCGAAAGGCTTCTTGAGTGGAATGCTGTAACTCTGTGAGATGAATTAACAGATCTCAGAGAAGTTTCTCAGAAAGCTTCTTTCTCACTTTTAGCGGCAGATATTTCCTTTGGCCCTATAGTCTTCAAAGGGATCCAAAATAACAGTTCTCCGATTCCATAGAAATAAGGCTATCAAACAGCTCTAGGAAATAGAGCTGTAACTCAGTGAGTGGAAGTCACATAATACTAAACCGTTTCTCAGAAAGCCTCTTTCAGTTTTTAACTGAAGCTATATCCTTTTTCACCGTAGCCCTCTATGGGCTTCAAAATATCACTTTGAAAATACAGCAAGAACAGTCTTAGCGAAAGGCTTCTAGAGGGGAAAGCTGTAACTCTGTTAGGTGAATTAACAGAACACAAAGCAGTTTCTCAGGAATGTTCTTTACAGTTTTTATCTGAAGATATTTCCTTTTCTCCATAGCGCTCTATGGGCTACCAAATATCACATTTCAAATTCCGCAAGAACAGTCTTAGCGAAAGACTTCCTGAGGGGAAAGCTGTAAGTCTGTGAGATGAATTAAAAGAACACAAAGCAATTTCTCAGAAAGCTTCTTTCCAGTTTTTATCGGAGGATATTTCGTTTTCACCATAGCCGTCTATTGGCTTCCAAATATCATTTTTCAAATTGTGCAAGAATAATCTTAGCGAAAGGCTTCTTGAGGGGAAAGCTGTAACTCTGTGAAATGAATTCGCAAATCACAAAGAAGTTTCTCAGAAAGCTTCTTTCTAACTTTAACGACGGATATTTCCTTTGGCCCTTCAGTCTTCAAAGGGATCCGAAATAACAGTTCTCAGATTCCACAGAAATAAGACTGCCAAACAGCTCTACGAAATACAGCTGTAACTCCGTGAGTGGAAGTCATATATCACAAAGCAGTTTCTCAGAAAGCTTCTTTTCAGTTTTTAACTGAAGATATATCCTTTTTCACTATAGGTCACTATGAGCTTCCAAATATCACTTTGCATATTCCACAAGAACTGTCTTAGCGAAAGGCTTCTTGAAGGGAAACCTGTAACTCTGTGAGATGAATTAACAAAACACAAAGCAGTTTCTCAGAATGGTTCTTTTCAGTTTTTATCTTAGGATATTTACGTTTTCACCATCGACTTCTATGGGCTTACAAATATCACTTTGCAAATTCCACAAGAACAGTCTTAGCGAAAGGCTTCTAGAGGGGAAAGCTGAAACTCTGTGAGGTGAATTAACAGAATACAAAGCAGTTTCTCAGAAAGTTTCTTTCCAGTTTTTAACTGAAGGTATTTCCTTTTTCACCATAGCCCTCGACGGGCTTTCAAATATCACTTTGCAAATTCCACAAGAACAGTCTTAGCGAACGGCTTCTTGAGGGGAAAGCTGAAACTCTGTCAGATAAATTAACAGAACACAAAACAGTTTGTTGGAAAGCTTCTTTCCATTTTTGATCCGAGGACATTTCCTTTTACACCATAGCCCTCTCACGGCTTCCAAATATCACTTTGCAAATTCCACGAGAACCGTCTTAGCGAAAGACTTCTGGAGGGGAAAGCTGAAACTCTGTGAGATGAATTAACAGAAAACAAAGCAGTTTCTCAGAAAGCTTCTTTCCAGTTTTTAATTGAAGATATTTCCTTTTTCACCATATCCCTCCATGGGCTTCCAAATATCACATTGCAAATTCCACAAGAACAGTCTTAGCGAAATGCTTCTTGAGGGGTAAGCTGTAACTCTGTGAGATGAATTAACAGAACACAAAGCAGTTTCTCAGAAAACTTCTTTCCAGTTTTTATGTGAGGAAATTTCCTTTTTAAACATACCCCTCTATGGGCTTCCAAATATCAATTTGTAAACTCCACAAGAACAGTCTTAGCGAAAGGATTCTTGATAGGAAAGCTGTAACTCTGTGCATGAATTAACAGAACACAAAGAAGTTTCTCAGAAAGCTTCTCTCCAGTTTTTAACTGAAGATATTTCCTTTTTCACCATAGCGCTCTATGGGCTTCCAAATATCTCTTTGGAAATTCCAGAAGAACAGTCTTAGTGAAGGGCTTCTTGAGGGTAGAGCTGTAATACTGTGAGATGAATTAACAGAACACAAAGCAGTTTCTCAGAAAGCTTCTTTCCAGTTTTTATGTGAGGAAATTTCCTTTTTAACCGTACCCCTCTATGGGCTTCCAAATATCACTTTGTAAACTCCACAAGAACAGTCTTAGCGAAAGGATTCGTGATAGGAAAGGTGTAACTCTGTGTATGAATTAACAGAACACAAAGCAGTTTCTCAGAAAGCTTCTCTCCAGTTTTTAACTGAAGATATTTCCATTTTCACCATAGCCCTCTATGAGCTTCCAAATATCATTTTGCAAATTTCACAACAACAGTCTTAATGAACGGCTTCTTGAGGGGAAAGCTATAACTCTGTGAGATGAATTGACGGTACGCAAAACAGTTTCTCAAAAAGCTTCTTTTCAGTTTTTATCTTAGGATATTTCCTTTTTCACCATAGCCCTCTATTGTTTTCCAAATATCACTTTGCAAATTCCACGAGAACAGTCTTAGCGAAAGGCCTCTTGAGGGGAAACTGTAGCTCTGTGAGATCAATTCACAGAACTCAAAGAAGTTTCTCAGAAAGCTTCTTTCACACTTTTAGTGGCGGATATTTCCTTTGGACCTATAGTCTTCAAAGAGATCCGAAGTAACATTTCTCAGATTCCACAGAAATAAGCCTAGCCAACAGTTCTACGAAATACAGCTGTTTCTCAGTGACAGGAAATCACATATCACAAAGCAGTTCCTCGGAAAGCTTCTTTTCACTTTTTAACTGAAGCTATATCCTTTTTCACCATAGCGACGTATGGACTTCCAAAGACCACTTTGGAAATTCCACAAGAACAGTCTTGGTGAAAGGCTTCTTGAGGGGAAAGCTGTAACTCTGTGAGATGAACTAAGAGAACACAAAACCGTTTCTCAGAAAGCTTCTTTCCAGTTTTTAACTGAAGATATTTCCCTTTTCACCATAGCCCTCTATGGGCTTCCAAATATCAATTTGAAAATAACACAAGATCAGTCTTAGTGAATGGCTTTCTGTTCGGAAAGCTGTAACTCTCTGAGATGAATTAACAAAACACAAAGCAGTTTCTCAGAAAGCTTCTTTTCAGTTTTTACCTTACGATATTTCCTTTTTCACCATAGTTCTCTAAGCACTTCCAAATATCACTTCGCAAATTTCACAAGAACAGTCTTAGTAAACGACTTCTTGAGGGGAATGCTGTACCTCTGTGAGATGGATTAACAGAACACAAAGCAGTTTCTCAGAAACGTTCTTTCCACTTTTTAACTGAAGATATTTCCTTTTTCCCCATAGCACTCTATGGGCTTCCAAATATCACTTTGCAAAATCCACGAGAACAGTCTTAGTGAACGGTTTCTTGAGGGGAAAGCTGTAAGTCTGTGAGATGAATTCAGAGAACACAAAGCAGTTTCTCAGAAATTTTCTTTTCAGTTTTTATCTTAGGATATTTTCTTTTTAACCATAGATCTCTATGGTTTTCCATATACCTTTTTCCAAATTCCACAAAAACAGCTTTAGCGAAAGTTTTCTTGAGGGGAAAGCCGTAATTCTGTGAGATGAATTAACAGAACACAAAGCAATTTCTCAGAAAGCTACTTTCCAGTTTTTATCTGAAGATATTTCCTTTACACCATGGTCCTCTATGGGCTTCCAAATATCACTTTGCAAATTCCACAAGAACAGTCTTACTGAACGACTTCTTGAGGGGAAAGCTGTAATTCTATAAGATGAATTAACAGAACACAAAATCGTTTCTCAGAAAGCTTCTTTTCAGTTCTTATCTTAGGAAATTTCTTTTTCACCACAGCCCTCTATGGGCTTCCAAATGTCACTTTGCAAATTCCACAAGAACAGTCTTAGCGGAATGCTTCTTGAGGGGAAAGGTGTAACACTGTCAGATGAATTAACAGAACACAAAGCAGTTTCTCAGAAAACTTCTTTCCAGTTTATAACTGAAGATATTTCCTTTTTCACCATAGCCCCCTATGGGTTTCCAAATAGCACTTTGAAAATTCCACAAGAACGGTCTTAATGAACGGTTTCTGGAGGGCAAAGCTGTAACTGTGTGAGATGAATTAACGGAACACAAAGTAGTTTCTCAAGAAGCTTCTTTCTAGTTTTCATCTGAGGACATTTCCTTTTTCACCATAGCCCTCTATGGGCTTCCAAATTTCACTTTGCAAATTCCACAAGAACAGTCTTAACGAAAGACTTCTTGAGGGGAAAGCTGTAACTCTGTGAGATGAATTAACAGAAAACAAAGCAGTTTCTCAGAAAGCTTCTATACACTTTCTAACTGAAGATATTCCTTTTTTCACCATAACCCTATATGGGCTTCCAAATATTACTTTGCGAATTACACAAGAACAGTCATAGCGAAAGGCTTCTCGAGGGGAAAGCTGTAACTCTGTGAGATGAATTAACAGAACACAAAGCAGTTTCTCAGAAAGCTTCTTTCCAGTTTTTATCTAAGGACATTTCCTTTTTCTCCATAGCCCTCTATGGGCTTCTAAATATCCCGTTCTAAATTGCACAAGAACAGTCTTAGCGAAAGGATTCTTGAGAGGAAAGCTGTAACTCTGTGAGATGAATTAAGAGAACACAAAGCAGTTTTTCAGAAAGCTTCTTTTCAGTTTTTATCTTAGGTTATTTCCTTTTTCACTGTAGACCTCTGTAGGCTTCTAAATATCACTTCCCAAATTCGACAAGAACAGTCTTAGGGAAAGGCTTCGTGAGGGGAAAGCTGTAACTTTGTGAGATGAATTAACAGAACACAACGCAGTGTCTCAGAAAGCTTCTTTCCCGTTTTAAACCGAAGATATTTCCTTTTCACCATAGCTCTCTATGGCCTTCGAAATGTCACGTTGCAAATTCCACAAGAACAGTCATAGCGAAAGGCTTCCTCAGGGGAAAGCTGTAACTCTGTGGGGTGAATTCACAGATCAGAAAGCTGTTTCTCAGAAAGCTTCTTTCTCACGTTTATGGCGGATATTTCCTTTGGCCCTATAGTCTTCAACGGGAACCGAACTATCCCTTCTCAGATTCCACAGAAATAAGGTTAGCAAACAGCTCTATGACATATAGCTCTCACTCAGTGAGTGGAAGTCACGTATCACAAAGCAGTTTCTCAGAAATGTTCTTTTCAGTTTTTATCTTAGGATATTTCCTTTTTCACCATAGCCCTCTATGGGCTTACAAATACCACTCTGCAAATTCCACAAGAACAGTCTTACCGAAAGGCTTCTTAAGGGGAAAGCTGTAACTCTGTGAGGTGAATTAACAGAACACAAAGCAGTTTCTCAGAAAGCTTCTTTTCAGCTTTTATCTTAGGGTATTTCCTTTTTCACCATAGCCCTATAAGGGCTTACAAATATCACTATGAGTATTACACAAGAAGAGTCTTAGCAAAAGTCTTTTTGAGGGTAAAGCTGTAACTCTTTGAGATGAATTAACAGAACACCAAGCAGTTTCTTAGAAAGCTTCTTTCCATTTTTTAACTGAAGGTATTTCCCTTTTCACCACAGCCGTCTATGGGCTTCGAAATATCACTTTGCAAATTCAAAAAGAACAGTCCTAGCGAAAGGCTTCTTGAGTGGAATGCTGTAACTCTGTGAGATGAATTAACAGATCTCAGAGAAGTTTCTCAGAAAGCTTCTTTCTCACTTTTAGCGGCAGATATTTCCTTTGGCCCTATAGTCTTCAAAGGGATCCAAAATAACAGTTCTCCGATTCCATAGAAATAAGGCTATCAAACAGCTCTAGGAAATAGAGCTGTAACTCAGTGAGTGGAAGTCACATAATACTAAACCGTTTCTCAGAAAGCCTCTTTCAGTTTTTAACTGAAGCTATATCCTTTTTCACCGTAGCCCTCTATGGGCTTCAAAATATCACTTTGAAAATACAGCAAGAACAGTCTTAGCGAAAGGCTTCTAGAGGGGAAAGCTGTAACTCTGTTAGGTGAACTAACAGAACACAAAGCAGTTTCTCAGGAATGTTCTTTACAGTTTTTATCTGAAGATATTTCCTTTTCTCCATAGCGCTCTATGGGCTACCAAATATCACATTTCAAATTCCGCAAGAACAGTCTTAGCGAAAGACTTCCTGAGGGGAAAGCTGTAAGTCTGTGAGATGAATTAAAAGAACACAAAGCAATTTCTCAGAAAGCTTCTTTCCAGTTTTTATCGGAGGATATTTCGTTTTCACCATAGCCGTCTATTGGCTTCCAAATATCATTTTTCAAATTGTGCAAGAATAATCTTAGCGAAAGGCTTCTTGAGGGGAAAGCTGTAACTCTGTGAAATGAATTCGCAAATCACAAAGAAGTTTCTCAGAAAGCTTCTTTCTAACTTTAACGACGGATATTTCCTTTGGCCCTTCAGTCTTCAAAGGGATCCGAAATAACAGTTCTCAGATTCCACAGAAATAAGACTGCCAAACAGCTCTACGAAATACAGCTGTAACTCCGTGAGTGGAAGTCATATATCACAAAGCAGTTTCTCAGAAAGCTTCTTTTCAGTTTTTAACTGAAGATATATCCTTTTTCACTATAGGTCACTATGAGCTTCCAAATATCACTTTGCATATTCCACAAGAACTGTCTTAGCGAAAGGCTTCTTGAAGGGAAACCTGTAACTCTGTGAGATGAATTAACAAAACACAAAGCAGTTTCTCAGAATGGTTCTTTTCAGTTTTTATCTTAGGATATTTACGTTTTCACCATCGACTTCTATGGGCTTACAAATATCACTTTGCAAATTCCACAAGAACAGTCTTAGCGAAAGGCTTCTAGAGGGGAAAGCTGAAACTCTGTGAGGTGAATTAACAGAATACAAAGCAGTTTCTCAGAAAGTTTCTTTCCAGTTTTTAACTGAAGGTATTTCCTTTTTCACCATAGCCCTCGACGGGCTTTCAAATATCACTTTGCAAATTCCACAAGAACAGTCTTAGCGAATGGCTTCTTGAGGGGAAAGCTGAAACTCTGTCAGATAAATTAACAGAACACAAAACAGTTTGTTGGAAAGCTTCTTTCCATTTTTGATCCGAGGACATTTCCTTTTACACCATAGCCCTCTCACGGCTTCCAAATATCACTTTGCAAATTCCACGAGAACCGTCTTAGCGAAAGACTTCTGGAGGGGAAAGCTGAAACTCTGTGAGATGAATTAACAGAAAACAAAGCAGTTTCTCAGAAAGCTTCTTTCCAGTTTTTAATTGAAGATATTTCCTTTTTCACCATATCCCTCCATGGGCTTCCAAATATCACATTGCAAATTCCACAAGAACAGTCTTAGCGAAATCCTTCTTGAGGGGTAAGCTGTAACTCTGTGAGATGAATTAACAGAACACAAAGCAGTTTCTCAGAAAGCTTCTTTCCAGTTTTTATGTGAGGAAATTTCCTTTTTAAACGTACCCCTCTATGGGCTTCCAAATATCACTTTGTAAACTCCACAAGAACAGTCTTAGCGAAAGGATTCTTGATAGGAAAGCTGTAACTCTGTGCATGAATTAACAGAACACAAAGAAGTTTCTCAGAAAGCTTCTCTCCAGTTTTTAACTGAAGATATTTCCTTTTTCACCATAGCGCTCTATGGGCTTCCAAATATCTCTTTGGAAATTCCAGAAGAACAGTCTTAGTGAAGGGCTTCTTGAGGGTAGAGCTGTAATACTGTGAGATGAATTAACAAAACACAAAGCAGTTTCTCAGAAAGCTTCTTTCCAGTTTTTATGTGAGGAAATTTCCTTTTTAACCGTACCCCTCTATGGGCTTCCAAATATCACTTTGTAAACTCCACAAGAACAGTCTTAGCGAAAGGATTCGTGATACGAAAGGTGTAACTCTGTGTATGAATTAACAGAACACAAAGCAGTTTCTCAGAAAGCTTCTCTCCAGTTTTTAACTGAAGATATTTCCATTTTCACCATAGCCCTCTATGAGCTTCCAAATATCATTTTGCAAATTTCACAACAACAGTCTTAATGAACGGCTTCTTGAGGGGAAAGCTATAACTCTGTGAGATGAATTAACGGTACGCAAAACAGTTTCTCAAAAAGCTTCTTTTCAGTTTTTATCTTAGGATATTTCCTTTTTCACCATAGCCCTCTATTGTTTTCCAAATATCACTTTGCAAATTCCACGAGAACAGTCTTAGCGAAAGGCCTCTTGAGGGGAAACTGTAGCTCTGTGAGATCAATTCACAGAACTCAAAGAAGTTTCTCAGAAAGCTTCTTTCACACTTTTAGTGGCGGATATTTCCTTTGGACCTATAGTCTTCAAAGAGATCCGAAGTAACATTTCTCAGATTCCACAGAAATAAGCCTAGCCAACAGTTCTACGAAATACAGCTGTTTCTCAGTGACAGGAAATCACATATCACAAAGCAGTTCCTCGGAAAGCTTCTTTTCACTTTTTAACTGAAGCTATATCCTTTTTCACCATAGCGACGTATGGACTTCCAAAGACCACTTTGGAAATTCCACAAGAACAGTCTTGGTGAAAGGCTTCTTGAGGGGAAAGCTGTAACTCTGTGAGATGAACTAAGAGAACACAAAACCGTTTCTCAGAAAGCTTCTTTCCAGTTTTTAACTGAAGATATTTCCCTTTTCGCCATAGCCCTCTATGGGCTTCCAAATATCAATTTGAAAATAACACAAGATCAGTCTTAGTGAATGGCTTTTTGTTCGGAAAGCTGTAACTCTCTGAGATGAATTAACAAAACACAAAGCAGTTTCTCAGAAAGCTTCTTTTCAGTTTTTATCTTACGATATTTCCTTTTTCACCATAGTTCTCTAAGCACTTCCAAATATCACTTCGCAAATTTCACAAGAACAGTCTTAGTAAACGACTTCTTGAGGGAAATGCTGTACCTCTGTGAGATGGATTAACAGAACACAAAGCAGTTTCTCAGAAACGTTCTTTCCACTTTTTAACTGAAGATATTTCCTTTTTCCCCATAGCACTCTATGGGCTTCCAAATATCACTTTGCAAAATCCACGAGAACAGTCTTAGTGAACGGTTTCTTGAGGGGAAAGCTGTAAGTCTGTGAGATGAATTCAGAGAACACAAAGCAGTTTCTCAGAAATTTTCTTTTCAGTTTTTATCTTAGGATATTTTCTTTTTAACCATAGATCTCTATGGTTTTCCATATACCTTTTTCCAAATTCCACAAAAACAGCTTTAGCGAAAGTTTTCTTGAGGGGAAAGCCGTAATTCTGTGAGATGAATTAACAGAACACAAAGCAATTTCTCAGAAAGCTACTTTCCAGTTTTTATCTGAAGATATTTCCTTTACACCATGGTCCTCTATGGGCTTCCAAATATCACTTTGCAAATTCCACAAGAACAGTCTTACTGAACGACTTCTTGAGGGGAAAGCTGTAATTCTATAAGATGAATTAACAGAACACAAAATCGTTTCTCAGAAAGCTTCTTTTCAGTTCTTATCTTAGGAAATTTCTTTTTCACCACAGCCCTCTATGGGCTTCCAAATGTCACTTTGCAAATTCCACAAGAACAGTCTTAGCGGAATGCTTCTTGAGGGGAAAGGTGTAACACTGTCAGATGAATTAACAGAACACAAAGCAGTTTCTCAGAAAACTTCTTTCCAGTTTATAACTGAAGATATTTCCTTTTTCACCATAGCCCCCTATGGGTTTCCAAATAGCACTTTGAAAATTCCACAAGAACGGTCTTAATGAACGGTTTCTGGAGGGCAAAGCTGTAACTGTGTGAGATGAATTAACGGAACACAAAGTAGTTTCTCAAGAAGCTTCTTTCTAGTTTTCATCTGAGGACATTTCCTTTTTCACCATAGCCCTCTATGGGCTTCCAAATTTCACTTTGCAAATTCCACAAGAACAGTCTTAACGAAAGACTTCTTGAGGGGAAAGCTGTAACTCTGTGAGATGAATTAACAGAAAACAAAGCAGTTTCTCAGAAAGCTTCTATACACTTTCTAACTGAAGATATTCCTTTTTTCACCATAACCCTATATGGGCTTCCAAATATTACTTTGCGAATTACACAAGAACAGTCATAGCGAAAGGCTTCTCGAGGGGAAAGCTGTAACTCTGTGAGATGAATTAACAGAACACAAAGCAGTTTCTCAGAAAGCTTCTTTCCAGTTTTTATCTAAGGACATTTCCTTTTTCTCCATAGCCCTCTATGGGCTTCTAAATATCCCGTTCTAAATTGCACAAGAACAGTCTTAGCGAAAGCATTCTTGAGAGGAAAGCTGTAACTCTGTGAGATGAATTAAGAGAACACAAAGCAGTTTTTCAGAAAGCTTCTTTTCAGTTTTTATCTTAGGTTATTTCCTTTTTCACTGTAGACCTCTGTAGGCTTCTAAATATCACTTCCCAAATTCGACAAGAACAGTCTTAGGGAAAGGCTTCGTGAGGGGAAAGCTGTAACTTTGTGAGATGAATTAACAGAACACAACGCAGTGTCTCAGAAAGCTTCTTTCCCGTTTTAAACCGAAGATATTTCCTTTTCACCATAGCTCTCTATGGCCTTCGAAATGTCACGTTGCAAATTCCACAAGAACAGTCATAGCGAAAGGCTTCCTCAGGGGAAAGCTGTAACTCTGTGGGGTGAATTCACAGATCAGAAAGCTGTTTCTCAGAAAGCTTCTTTCTCACGTTTATGGCGGATATTTCCTTTGGCCCTATAGTCTTCAACGGGAACCGAACTATCCCTTCTCAGATTCCACAGAAATAAGGTTAGCAAACAGCTCTATGACATATAGCTCTCACTCAGTGAGTGGAAGTCACGTATCACAAAGCAGTTTCTCAGAAATGTTCTTTTCAGTTTTTATCTTAGGATATTTCCTTTTTCACCATAGCCCTCTATGGGCTTACAAATACCACTCTGCAAATTCCACAAGAACAGTCTTACCGAAAGGCTTCTTAAGGGGAAAGCTGTAACTCTGTGAGGTGAATTAACAGAACACAAAGCAGTTTCTCAGAAAGCTTCTTTTCAGCTTTTATCTTAGGATATTTCCTTTTTCACCATAGCCCTATAAGGGCTTACAAATATCACTATGAGTATTACACAAGAAGAGTCTTAGCAAAAGTCTTTTTGAGGGTAAAGCTGTAACTCTTTGAGATGAATTAACAGAACACCAAGCAGTTTCTTAGAAAGCTTCTTTCCATTTTTTAACTGAAGGTATTTCCCTTTTCACCACAGCCGTCTATGGGCTTCGAAATATCACTTTGCAAATTCAAAAAGAACAGTCCTAGCGAAAGGCTTCTTGAGTGGAATGCTGTAACTCTGTGAGATGAATTAACAGATCTCAGAGAAGTTTCTCAGAAAGCTTCTTTCTCACTTTTAGCGGCAGATATTTCCTTTGGCCCTATAGTCTTCAAAGGGATCCAAAATAACAGTTCTCCGATTCCATAGAAATAAGGCTATCAAACAGCTCTAGGAAATAGAGCTGTAACTCAGTGAGTGGAAGTCACATAATACTAAACCGTTTCTCAGAAAGCCTCTTTCAGTTTTTAACTGAAGCTATATCCTTTTTCACCGTAGCCCTCTATGGGCTTCAAAATATCACTTTGAAAATACAGCAAGAACAGTCTTAGCGAAAGGCTTCTAGAGGGGAAAGCTGTAACTCTGTTAGGTGAATTAACAGAACACAAAGCAGTTTCTCAGGAATGTTCTTTACAGTTTTTATCTGAAGATATTTCCTTTTCTCCATAGCGCTCTATGGGCTACCAAATATCACATTTCAAATTCCGCAAGAACAGTCTTAGCGAAAGACTTCCTGAGGGGAAAGCTGTAAGTCTGTGAGATGAATTAAAAGAACACAAAGCAATTTCTCAGAAAGCTTCTTTCCAGTTTTTATCGGAGGATATTTCGTTTTCACCATAGCCGTCTATTGGCTTCCAAATATCATTTTTCAAATTGTGCAAGAATAATCTTAGCGAAAGGCTTCTTGAGGGGAAAGCTGTAACTCTGTGAAATGAATTCGCAAATCACAAAGAAGTTTCTCAGAAAGCTTCTTTCTAACTTTAACGACGGATATTTCCTTTGGCCCTTCAGTCTTCAAAGGGATCCGAAATAACAGTTCTCAGATTCCACAGAAATAAGACTGCCAAACAGCTCTACGAAATACAGCTGTAACTCCGTGAGTGGAAGTCATATATCACAAAGCAGTTTCTCAGAAAGCTTCTTTTCAGTTTTTAACTGAAGATATATCCTTTTTCACTATAGGTCACTATGAGCTTCCAAATATCACTTTGCATATTCCACAAGAACTGTCTTAGCGAAAGGCTTCTTGAAGGGAAACCTGTAACTCTGTGAGATGAATTAACAAAACACAAAGCAGTTTCTCAGAATGGTTCTTTTCAGTTTTTATCTTAGGATATTTACGTTTTCACCATCGACTTCTATGGGCTTACAAATATCACTTTGCAAATTCCACAAGAACAGTCTTAGCGAAAGGCTTCTAGAGGGGAAAGCTGAAACTCTGTGAGGTGAATTAACAGAATACAAAGCAGTTTCTCAGAAAGTTTCTTTCCAGTTTTTAACTGAAGGTATTTCCTTTTTCACCATAGCCCTCGACGGGCTTTCAAATATCACTTTGCAAATTCCACAAGAACAGTCTTAGCGAACGGCTTCTTGAGGGGAAAGCTGAAACTCTGTCAGATAAATTAACAGAACACAAAGCAGTTTCTCAGAAAGTTTCTTTCCAGTTTTTAACTGAAGGTATTTCCTTTTTCACCATAGCCCTCGACGGGCTTTCAAATATCACTTTGCAAATTCCACAAGAACAGTCTTAGCGAACGGCTTCTTGAGGGGAAAGCTGAAACTCTGTCAGATAAATTAACAGAACACAAAACAGTTTGTTGGAAAGCTTCTTTCCATTTTTGATCCGATGACATTTCCTTTTACACCATAGCCCTCTCACGGCTTCCAAATATCACTTTGCAAATTCCACGAGAACCGTCTTAGCGAAAGACTTCTGGAGGGGAAAGCTGAAACTCTGTGAGATGAATTAACAGAAAACAAAGCAGTTTCTCAGAAAGCTTCTTTCCAGTTTTTAATTGAAGATATTTCCTTTTTCACCATATCCCTCCATGGGCTTCCAAATATCACATTGCAAATTCCACAAGAACAGTCTTAGCGAAATGCTTCTTGAGGGGTAAGCTGTAACTCTGTGAGATGAATTAACAGAACACAAAGCAGTTTCTCAGAAAACTTCTTTCCAGTTTTTATGTGAGGAAATTTCCTTTTTAAACGTACCCCTCTATGGGCTTCCAAATATCACTTTGTAAACTCCACAAGAACAGTCTTAGCGAAAGGATTCTTGATAGGAAAGCTGTAACTCTGTGCATGAATTAACAGAACACAAAGAAGTTTCTCAGAAAGCTTCTCTCCAGTTTTTAACTGAAGATATTTCCTTTTTCACCATAGCGCTCTATGGGCTTCCAACTATCTCTTTGGAAATTCCAGAAGAACAGTCTTAGTGAAGGGCTTCTTGAGGGTAGAGCTGTAATACTGTGAGATGAATTAACAAAACACAAAGCAGTTTCTCAGAAAGCTTCTTTCCAGTTTTTATGTGAGGAAATTTCCTTTTTAACCGTACCCCTCTATGGGCTTCCAAATATCACTTTGTAAACTCCACAAGAACAGTCTTAGCGAAAGGATTCGTGATAGGAAAGGTGTAACTCTGTGTATGAATTAACAGAACACAAAGCAGTTTCTCAGAAAGCTTCTCTCCAGTTTTTAACTGAAGATATTTCCATTTTCACCATAGCCCTCTATGAGCTTCCAAATATCATTTTGCAAATTTCACAACAACAGTCTTAATGAACGGCTTCTTGAGGGGAAAGCTATAACTCTGTGAGATGAATTAACGGTACACAAAACAGTTTCTCAAAAAGCTTCTTTTCAGTTTTTATCTTAGGATATTTCCTTTTTCACCATAGCCCTCTATTGTTTTCCAAATATCACTTTGCAAATTCCACGAGAACAGTCTTAGCGAAAGGCCTCTTGAGGGGAAACTGTAGCTCTGTGAGATCAATTCACAGAACTCAAAGAAGTTTCTCAGAAAGCTTCTTTCACACTTTTAGTGGCGGATATTTCCTTTGGACCTATAGTCTTCAAAGAGATCCGAAGTAACATTTCTCAGATTCCACAGAAATAAGCCTAGCCAACAGTTCTACGAAATACAGCTGTTTCTCAGTGACAGGAAATCACATATCACAAAGCAGTTCCTCGGAAAGCTTCTTTTCACTTTTTAACTGAAGCTATATCCTTTTTCACCATAGCGACGTATGGACTTCCAAAGACCACTTTGGAAATTCCACAAGAACAGTCTTGGTGAAAGGCTTCTTGAGGGGAAAGCTGTAACTCTGTGAGATGAACTAAGAGAACACAAAACCGTTTCTCAGAAAGCTTCTTTCCAGTTTTTAACTGAAGATATTTCCCTTTTCACCATAGCCCTCTATGGGCTTCCAAATATCAATTTGAAAATAACACAAGATCAGTCTTAGTGAATGGCTTTCTGTTCGGAAAGCTGTAACTCTCTGAGATGAATTAACAAAACACAAAGCAGTTTCTCAGAAAGCTTCTTTTCAGTTTTTACCTTACGATATTTCCTTTTTCACCATAGTTCTCTAAGCACTTCCAAATATCACTTCGCAAATTTCACAAGAACAGTCTTAGTAAACGACTTCTTGAGGGGAATGCTGTACCTCTGTGAGATGGATTAACAGAACACAAAGCAGTTTCTCAGAAACGTTCTTTCCACTTTTTAACTGAAGATATTTCCTTTTTCCCCATAGCACTCTATGGGCTTCCAAATATCACTTTGCAAAATCCACGAGAACAGTCTTAGTGAACGGTTTCTTGAGGGGAAAGCTGTAAGTCTGTGAGATGAATTCAGAGAACACAAAGCAGTTTCTCAGAAATTTTCTTTTCAGTTTTTATCTTAGGATATTTTCTTTTTAACCATAGATCTCTATGGTTTTCCATATACCTTTTTCGAAATTCCACAAAAACAGCTTTAGCAAAAGTTTTCTTGAGGGGAAAGCCGTAATTCTGTGAGATGAATTAACAGAACACAAAGCAATTTCTCAGAAAGCTACTTTCCAGTTTTTATCTGAAGATATTTCCTTTACACCATGGTCCTCTATGGGCTTCCAAATATCACTTTGCAAATTCCACAAGAACAGTCTTACTGAACGACTTCTTGAGGGGAAAGCTGTAATTCTATAAGATGAATTAACAGAACACAAAGTCGTTTCTCAGAAAGCTTCTTTTCAGTTCTTATCTTAGGAAATTTCTTTTTCACCACAGCCCTCTATGGGCTTCCAAATGTCACTTTGCAAATTCCACAAGAACAGTCTTAGCGGAATGCTTCTTGAGGGGAAAGGTGTAACACTGTCAGATGAATTAACAGAACACAGCAGTTTCTCAGAAAATTTCTTTCCAGTTTATAACTGAAGATATTTCCTTTTTCACCATAGCCCCCTATGGGTTTCCAAATAGCACTTTGAAAATTCCACAAGAACGGTCTTAATGAACGGTTTCTGGAGGGCAAAGCTGTAACTGTGTGAGATGAATTAACGGAACACAAAGTAGTTTCTCAAGAAGCTTCTTTCTAGTTTTCATCTGAGGACATTTCCTTTTTCACCATAGCCCTCTATGGGCTTCCAAATTTCACTTTGCAAATTCCACAAGAACAGTCTTAACGAAAGACTTCTTGAGGGGAAAGCTGTAACTCTGTGAGATGAATTAACAGAAAACAAAGCAGTTTCTCAGAAAGCTTCTATACAGTTTCTAACTGAAGATATTCCTTTTTTCACCATAACCCTATATGGGCTTCCAAATATTACTTTGCAAATTACACAAGAACAGTCATAGCGAAAGGCTTCTCGAGGGGAAAGCTGTAACTCTGTGAGATGAATTAACAGAACACAAAGCAGTTTCTCAGAAAGCTTCTTTCCAGTTTTTATCTAAGGACATTTCCTTTTTCTCCATAGCCCTCTATGGGCTTCTAAATATCACGTTCTAAATTGCACAAGAACAGTCTTAGCGAAAGGATTCTTGAGAGGAAAGCTGTAACTCTGTGAGATGAATTAAGAGAACACAAAGCAGTTTTTCAGAAAGCTTCTTTTCAGTTTTTATCTTAGGTTATTTCCTTTTTCACTGTAGACCTCTGAGGGCTTCTAAATATCACTTCCCAAATTCGACAAGAACAGTCTTAGGGAAAGGCTTCGTGAGGGGAAAGCTGTAACTTTGTGAGATGAATTAACAGAACACAACGCAGTGTCTCAGAAAGCTTCTTTCCCGTTTTAAACCGAAGATATTTCCTTTTCACCATAGCTCTCTATGGCCTTCGAAATGTCACTTTGCAAATTCCACAAGAACAGTCATAGCGAAAGGCTTCCTCAGGGGAAAGCTGTAACTCTGTGGGATGAATTTACAGATCAGAAAGCTGTTTCTCAGAAAGCTTCTTTCTCACTTTTATGGCGGATATTTCCTTTGGCCCTATAGTCTTCAACGGGAACCGAATTATCCCTTCTCAGATTCCACAGAAATAAGGTTAAAAACAGCTCTATGACATATAGCTCTCACTCAGTGAGTGTAAGTCACGTATCACAAAGCAGTTTCTCAGAAATGTTCTTTTCAGTTTTTATCTTAGGATATTTCCTTTTTCACCATAGCCCTCTATGGGCTTACAAATACCACTCTGCAAATTCCACAAGAACAGTCTTAGCGAAAGGCTTCTTAAGGGGAAAGCTGTAACTCTGTGAGGTGAATTAACAGAACACAAAGCAGTTTCTCAGAAAGCTTCTTTTCAGCTTTTTTCTTAGGATATTTCCTTTTTCACCATAGCCCTATAAGGGCTTACAAATATCACTATGAGTATTACACAAGAAGATTCTTAGCAAAAGGCTTTTTGAGGGTAAAGCTGTAACTCTTTGAGATGAATTAACAGAACACCAAGCAGTTTCTTAGAAAGCTTCTTTCCATTTTTTAACTGAAGGTATTTCCCTTTTCACCACAGCCGTCTATGGGCTTCGAAATATCACTTTGCAAATTCAAAAAGAACAGTCCTAGCGAAAGGCTTCTTGAGTGGAATGCTGTAACTCTGTGAGATGAATTAACAGATCTCAGAGAAGTTTCTCAGAAAGCTTCTTTCTCACTTTTAGCGGCAGATATTTCCTTTGGCCCTATAGTCTTCAAAGGGATCCAAAATAACAGTTCTCCAATTCCATAGAAATAAGGCTATCAAACAGCTCTAGGAAATAGAGCTGTAACTCAGTGAGTGGAAGTCACATAATACTAAACCGTTTCTCAGAAAGCCTCTTTCAGTTTTTAACTGAAGCTATATCCTTTTTCACCGTAGCCCTCTATGGGCTTCAAAATATCACTTTGAAAATACAGCAAGAACAGTCTTAGCGAAAGGCTTCTAGAGGGGAAAGCTGTAACTCTGTTAGGTGAATTAACAGAACACAAAGCAGTTTCTCAGGAATGTTCTTTACAGTTTTTATCTGAAGATATTTCCTTTTCTCCATAGCGCTCTATGGGCTACCAAATATCACATTTCAAATTCCGCAAGAACAGTCTTAGCGAAAGACTTCCTGAGGGGAAAGCTGTAAGTCTGTGAGATGAATTAAAAGAACACAAAGCAATTTCTCAGAAAGCTTCTTTCCAGTTTTTGTCGAAGGACATTTCCTTTTTCTCCATAGCCCTCTATGGGCTTCTAAATATCACGTTCTAAATTGCACAAGAACAGTCTTAGCAAAAGGATTCTTGAGAGGAAAGCTGTAACTCTGTGAGATGAATTAAGAGAACACAAAGCAGTTTTTCAGAAAGCTTCTTTTCAGTTTTTATCTTAGGTTATTTCCTTTTTCACTGTAGACCTCTGTAGGCTTCTAAATATCACTTCCCAAATTCCACAAGAACAGTCTTAGGGAAAGGCTTCGTGAGGGGAAAGCTGTAACTTTGTGAGATGAATTAACAGAACACAACGCAGTGTCTCAGAAAGCTTCTTTCCCGTTTTAAACCGAAGATATTTCCTTTTCACCATAGCTCTCTATGGCCTTCGAAATGTCACTTTGCAAATTCCACAAGAACAGTCATAGCGAAAGGCTTCCTCAGGGGAAAGCTGTAACTCTGTGGGATGAATTTACAGATCAGAAAGCTGTTTCTCAGAAAGCTTCTTTCTCACTTTTATGGCGGATATTTCCTTTGGCCCTATAGTCTTCAACGGGAACCGAATTATCCCTTCTCAGATTCCACAGAAATAAGGTTAAAAACAGCTCTATGACATATAGCTCTCACTCAGTGAGTGTAAGTCACGTATCACAAAGCAGTTTCTCAGAAATGTTCTTTTCAGTTTTTATCTTAGGATATTTCCTTTTTCACCATAGCCCTCTATGGGCTTACAAATACCACTCTGCAAATTCCACAAGAACAGTCTTAGCGAAAGGCTTCTTAAGGGGAAAGCTGTAACTCTGTGAGGTGAATTAACAGAACACAAAGCAGTTTCTCAGAAAGCTTCTTTTCAGCTTTTTTCTTAGGATATTTCCTTTTTCACCATAGCCCTATAAGGGCTTACAAATATCACTATGAGTATTACACAAGAAGATTCTTAGCAAAAGGCTTTTTGAGGGTAAAGCTGTAACTCTTTGAGATGAATTAACAGAACACCAAGCAGTTTCTTAGAAAGCTTCTTTCCATTTTTTAACTGAAGGTATTTCCCTTTTCACCACAGCCGTCTATGGGCTTCGAAATATCACTTTGCAAATTCAAAAAGAACAGTCCTAGCGAAAGGCTTCTTGAGTGGAATGCTGTAACTCTGTGAGATGAATTAACAGATCTCAGAGAAGTTTCTCAGAAAGCTTCTTTCTCACTTTTAGCGGCAGATATTTCCTTTGGCCCTATAGTCTTCAAAGGGATCCAAAATAACAGTTCTCCAATTCCATAGAAATAAGGCTATCAAACAGCTCTAGGAAATAGAGCTGTAACTCAGTGAGTGGAAGTCACATAATACTAAACCGTTTCTCAGAAAGCCTCTTTCAGTTTTTAACTGAAGCTATATCCTTTTTCACCGTAGCCCTCTATGGGCTTCAAAATATCACTTTGAAAATACAGCAAGAACAGTCTTAGCGAAAGGCTTCTAGAGGGGAAAGCTGTAACTCTGTTAGGTGAATTAACAGAACACAAAGCAGTTTCTCAGGAATGTTCTTTACAGTTTTTATCTGAAGATATTTCCTTTTCTCCATAGCGCTCTATGGGCTACCAAATATCACATTTCAAATTCCGCAAGAACAGTCTTAGCGAAAGACTTCCTGAGGGGAAAGCTGTAAGTCTGTGAGATGAATTAAAAGAACACAAAGCAATTTCTCAGAAAGCTTCTTTCCAGTTTTTGTCGAAGGACATTTCCTTTTTCTCCATAGCCCTCTATGGGCTTCTAAATATCACGTTCTAAATTGCACAAGAACAGTCTTAGCAAAAGGATTCTTGAGAGGAAAGCTGTAACTCTGTGAGATGAATTAAGAGAACACAAAGCAGTTTTTCAGAAAGCTTCTTTTCAGTTTTTATCTTAGGTTATTTCCTTTTTCACTGTAGACCTCTGTAGGCTTCTAAATATCACTTCCCAAATTCCACAAGAACAGTCTTAGGGAAAGGCTTCGTGAGGGGAAAGCTGTAACTTTGTGAGATGAATTAACAGAACACAACGCAGTGTCTCAGAAAGCTTCTTTCCCGTTTTAAACCGAAGATATTTCCTTTTCACCATAGCTCTCTATGGCCTTCGAAATGTCACGTTGCAAATTCCACAAGAACAGTCATAGCCAAAGGCTTCCTCAGGGGAAAGCTGTAACTCTGTGGGATGAATTCACAGATCAGAAAGCTGTTTCTCAGAAAGCTTCTTTCTCACGTTTATGGCGGATATTTCCTTTGACCCTATAGTCTTCAACGGGAACCGAATTATCCCTTCTCAGATTCCACAGAAATACGGTTAGCAAACAGCTCTATGACATATAGCTCTCACTCAGTGAGTGGAAGTCACGTATCACAAAGCAATTTCTCAGAAATGTTCTTTTCAGTTTTTATCTTAGGATATTTCCTTTTTCACCATAGCCCTCTATGGGCTTACAAATACCACTCTGCAAATTCCACAAGAACAGTCTTACCGAAAGGCTTCTTAAGGGGAAAGCTGTAACTCTGTGAGGTGAATTAACAGAACACAAAGCAGTTTCTCAGAAAGCTTCTTTTCAGCTTTTTTCTTAGGATATTTCCTTTTTCACCATAGCCCTATAAGGGCTTACAAATATCACTATGAGTATTACACAAGAAGAGTCTTAGCAAAAGTCTTTTTGAGGGTAAAGCTGTTACTCTTTGAGGTGAATTAACAGAACACAAAGCAGTTTCTTAGAAAGCTTCTTTCCATTTTTTAACTGAAGGTATTTCCCTTTTCATCACAGCCGTCTATGGGCTTCGAAATATCACTTTGCAAATTCAAAAAGAACAGTCCTAGCGAAAGGCTTCTTGAGTGGAATGCTGTAACTCTGTGAGACGAATTAACAGATCTCAGAGAAGTTTCTCAGAAAGCTTCTTTCTCACTTTTAGCGGCAGATATTTCCTTTGGCCCTATAGTCTTCAAAGGGATCCAAAATACCAGTTCTCCGATTCCATAGAAATAAGGCTATCTAACAGCTCTAGGAAATAGAGCTGTAACTCAGTGAGTGGAAGTCACATAATACTAAACCGTTTCTCAGAAAGCCTCTTTCAGTTTTTAACTGAAGCTATATCCTTTTTCACCGTAGCCCTCTATGGGCTTCAAAATATCACTTTGAAAATACAGCAAGAACAGTCTTAGCGAAAGGCTTCTAGAGGGGAAAGCTGTAACTCTGTTAGGTGAATTAACAGAACACAAAGCAGTTTCTCAGGAATGTTCTTTACAGTTTTTATCTGAAGATATTTCCTTTTCTCCATAGCGCTCTATGGGCTACCAAATATCACATTTCAAATTCCACAAGAACAGTCTTAGCGAAAGACTTCCTGAGGGGAAAGCTGTAAGTCTGTGAGATGAATTAAAAGAACACAAAGCAATTTCTCAGAAAGCTTCTTTCCAGTTTTTATCGGAGGATATTTCGTTTTCACCATAGCCGTCTATTGGCTTCCAAATATCATTTTTCAAATTGTGCAAGAATAATCTTAGCGAAAGGCTTCTTGAGGGGAAAGCTGTAACTCTGTGAAATGAATTCGCAAATCACAAAGAAGTTTCTCAGAAAGCTTCTTTCTAACTTTAACGACGGATATTTCCTTTGGCCCTTCAGTCTTCAAAGGGATCCGAAATAACAGTTCTCAGATTCCACAGAAATAAGACTGCCAAACAGCTCTACGAAATACAGCTGTAACTCAGTGAGTGGAAGTCATATATCACAAAGCAGTTTCTCAGAAAGCTTCTTTTCAGTTTTTAACTGAAGATATATCCTTTTTCACTATAGGTCACTATGAGCTTCCAAATATCACTTTGCATATTCCACAAGAACTGTCTTAGCGAAAGGCTTCTTGAAGGGAAACCTGTAACTCTGTGAGATGAATTAACAAAACACAAAGCAGTTTCTCAGAATGGTTCTTTTCAGTTTTTATCTTAGGATATTTACGTTTTCACCATCGACTTCTATGGGCTTAAAAATATCACTTTGCAAATTCCACAAGAACAGTCTTAGCGAAAGGTTGCTAGAGGGGAAAGCTGAAACTCTGTGAGGTGAATTAACAGAATACAAAGCAGTTTCTCAGAAAGTTTCTTTCCAGTTTTTAACTGAAGGTATTTCCTTTTTCACCATAGCCCTCGACAGGCTTTCAAATATCACTTTGCAAATTCCACAAGAACAGTCTTAGCGAACGGCTTCTTGAGGGGAAAGCTGAAACTCTGTCAGATAAATTAACAGAACACAAAACAGTTTGTTGGAAAGCTTCTTTCCATTTTTGATCCGAGGACATTTCCTTTTACACCATAGCCCTCTCACGGCTTCCAAATATCACTTTGCAAATTCCACGAGAACCGTCTTAGCGAAAGACTTCTGGAGGGGAAAGCTGAAACTCTGTGAGATGAATTAACAGAAAACAAAGCAGTTTCTCAGAAAGCTTCTTTCCAGTTTTTAATTGAAGATATTTCCTTTTTCACCATATCCCTCCAAGGGCTTCCAAATATCACATTGCAAATTCCACAAGAACAGTCTTAGCGAAATGCTTCTTGAGGGGTAAGCTGTAACTCTGTGAGATGAATTAACAGAACACAAAGCAGTTTCTCAGAAAACTTCTTTCCAGTTTTTATATGAGGAAATTTCCTTTTTAAACGTACCCCACTATGGGCTTCCAAATATCACTTTGTAAACTCCACAAGAACAGTCTTAGCGAAAGGATTCTTGATAGGAAAGCTGTAACTCTGTGCATGAATTAACAGAACACAAAGAAGTTTCTCAGAAAGCTTCTCTCCAGTTTTTAACTGAAGATATTTCCTTTTTCACCATAGCGCTCTATGGGCTTCCAAATATCTCTTTGGAAATTCCAGAAGAACAGTCTTAGTGAAGGGCTTCTTGAGGGTAGAGCTGTAATACTGTGAGATGAATTAACAAAACACAAAGCAGTTTCTCAGAAAGCTTCTTTCCAGTTTTTATGTGAGGAAATTTCCTTTTTAACCGTACCCCTCTATGGGCTTCCAAATATCACTTTGTAAACTCCACAAGAACAGTCTTAGGGAAAGGATTCGTGATACGAAAGGTGTAACTCTGTGTATGAATTAACAGAACACAAAGCAGTTTCTCAGAAAGCTTCTCTCCAGTTTTTAACTGAAGATATTTCCATTTTCACCATAGCCCTCTATGAGCTTCCAAATATCATTTTGCAAATTTCACAACAACAGTCTTAATGAACGGCTTCTTGAGGGGAAAGCTATAACTCTGTGAGATGAATTAACGGTACACAAAACAGTTTCTCAAAAAGCTTCTTTTCAGTTTTTATCTTAGGATATTTCCTTTTTCACCATAGCCCTCTATTGTTTTCCAAATATCACTTTGCAAATTCCACGAGAACAGTCTTAGCGAAAGGCCTCTTGAGGGGAAACTGTAGCTCTGTGAGATCAATTCACAGAACTCAAAGAAGTTTCTCAGAAAGCTTCTTTCACACTTTTAGTGGCGGATATTTCCTTTGGACCTATAGTCTTCAAAGAGATCCGAAGTAACATTTCTCAGATTCCACAGAAATAAGCCTAGCCAACAGTTCTACGAAATACAGCTGTTTCTCAGTGACAGGAAATCACATATCACAAAGCAGTTCCTCGGAAAGCTTCTTTTCACTTTTTAACTGAAGCTATATCCTTTTTCACCATAGCGACGTATGGACTTCCAAAGACCACTTTGGAAATTCCACAAGAACAGTCTTGGTGAAAGGCTTCTTGAGGGGAAAGCTGTAACTCTGTGAGATGAACTAAGAGAACACAAAACCGTTTCTCAGAAAGCTTCTTTCCAGTTTTTAACTGAAGATATTTCCCTTTTCACCATAGCCCTCTATGGGCTTCCAAATATCAATTTGAAAATAACACAAGATCAGTCTTAGTGAATGGCTTTCTGTTCGGAAAGCTGTAACTCTCTGAGATGAATTAACAAAACACAAAGCAGTTTCTCAGAAAGCTTCTTTTCAGTTTTTACCTTACGATATTTCCTTTTTCACCATAGTTCTCTAAGCACTTCCAAATATCACTTCGCAAATTTCACAAGAACAGTCTTAGTAAACGACTTCTTGAGGGGAATGCTGTACCTCTGTGAGATGGATTAACAGAACACAAAGCAGTTTCTCAGAAACGTTCTTTCCACTTTTTAACTGAAGATATTTCCTTTTTCCCCATAGCACTCTATGGGCTTCCAAATATCACTTTGCAAAATCCACGAGAACAGTCTTAGTGAACGGTTTCTTGAGGGGAAAGCTGTAAGTCTGTGAGATGAATTCAGAGAACACAAAGCAGTTTCTCAGAAATTTTCTTTTCAGTTTTTATCTTAGGATATTTTCTTTTTAACCATAGATCTCTATGGTTTTCCATATACCTTTTTCGAAATTCCACAAAAACAGCTTTAGCAAAAGTTTTCTTGAGGGGAAAGCCGTAATTCTGTGAGATGAATTAACAGAACACAAAGCAATTTCTCAGAAAGCTACTTTCCAGTTTTTATCTGAAGATATTTCCTTTACACCATGGTCCTCTATGGGCTTCCAAATATCACTTTGCAAATTCCACAAGAACAGTCTTACTGAACGACTTCTTGAGGGGAAAGCTGTAATTCTATAAGATGAATTAACAGAACACAAAGTCGTTTCTCAGAAAGCTTCTTTTCAGTTCTTATCTTAGGAAATTTCTTTTTCACCACAGCCCTCTATGGGCTTCCAAATGTCACTTTGCAAATTCCACAAGAACAGTCTTAGCGGAATGCTTCTTGAGGGGAAAGGTGTAACACTGTCAGATGAATTAACAGAACACAAAGCAGTTTCTCAGAAAATTTCTTTCCAGTTTATAACTGAAGATATTTCCTTTTTCACCATAGCCCCCTATGGGTTTCCAAATAGCACTTTGAAAATTCCACAAGAACGGTCTTAATGAACGGTTTCTGGAGGGCAAAGCTGTAACTGTGTGAGATGAATTAACGGAACACAAAGTAGTTTCTCAAGAAGCTTCTTTCTAGTTTTCATCTGAGGACATTTCCTTTTTCACCATAGCCCTCTATGGGCTTCCAAATTTCACTTTGCAAATTCCACAAGAACAGTCTTAACGAAAGACTTCTTGAGGGGAAAGCTGTAACTCTGTGAGATGAATTAACAGAAAACAAAGCAGTTTCTCAGAAAGCTTCTATACAGTTTCTAACTGAAGATATTCCTTTTTTCACCATAACCCTATATGGGCTTCCAAATATTACTTTGCGAATTACACAAGAACAGTCATAGCGAAAGGCTTCTCGAGGGGAAAGCTGTAACTCTGTGAGATGAATTAACAGAACACAAAGCAGTTTCTCAGAAAGCTTCTTTCCAGTTTTTATCTAAGGACATTTCCTTTTTCTCCATAGCCCTCTATGGGCTTCTAAATATCACGTTCTAAATTGCACAAGAACAGTCTTAGCGAAAGGATTCTTGAGAGGAAAGCTGTAACTCTGTGAGATGAATTAAGAGAACACAAAGCAGTTTTTCAGAAAGCTTCTTTTCAGTTTTTATCTTAGGTTATTTCCTTTTTCACTGTAGACCTCTGAGGGCTTCTAAATATCACTTCCCAAATTCGACAAGAACAGTCTTAGGGAAAGGCTTCGTGAGGGGAAAGCTGTAACTTTGTGAGATGAATTAACAGAACACAACGCAGTGTCTCAGAAAGCTTCTTTCCCGTTTTAAACCGAAGATATTTCCTTTTCACCATAGCTCTCTATGGCCTTCGAAATGTCACTTTGCAAATTCCACAAGAACAGTCATAGCGAAAGGCTTCCTCAGGGGAAAGCTGTAACTCTGTGGGATGAATTTACAGATCAGAAAGCTGTTTCTCAGAAAGCTTCTTTCTCACTTTTATGGCGGATATTTCCTTTGGCCCTATAGTCTTCAACGGGAACCGAATTATCCCTTCTCAGATTCCACAGAAATAAGGTTAAAAACAGCTCTATGACATATAGCTCTCACTCAGTGAGTGTAAGTCACGTATCACAAAGCAGTTTCTCAGAAATGTTCTTTTCAGTTTTTATCTTAGGATATTTCCTTTTTCACCATAGCCCTCTATGGGCTTACAAATACCACTCTGCAAATTCCACAAGAACAGTCTTAGCGAAAGGCTTCTTAAGGGGAAAGCTGTAACTCTGTGAGGTGAATTAACAGAACACAAAGCAGTTTCTCAGAAAGCTTCTTTTCAGCTTTTTTCTTAGGATATTTCCTTTTTCACCATAGCCCTATAAGGGCTTACAAATATCACTATGAGTATTACACAAGAAGATTCTTAGCAAAAGGCTTTTTGAGGGTAAAGCTGTAACTCTTTGAGATGAATTAACAGAACACCAAGCAGTTTCTTAGAAAGCTTCTTTCCATTTTTTAACTGAAGGTATTTCCCTTTTCACCACAGCCGTCTATGGGCTTCGAAATATCACTTTGCAAATTCAAAAAGAACAGTCCTAGCGAAAGGCTTCTTGAGTGGAATGCTGTAACTCTGTGAGATGAATTAACAGATCTCAGAGAAGTTTCTCAGAAAGCTTCTTTCTCACTTTTAGCGGCAGATATTTCCTTTGGCCCTATAGTCTTCAAAGGGATCCAAAATAACAGTTCTCCAATTCCATAGAAATAAGGCTATCAAACAGCTCTAGGAAATAGAGCTGTAACTCAGTGAGTGGAAGTCACATAATACTAAACCGTTTCTCAGAAAGCCTCTTTCAGTTTTTAACTGAAGCTATATCCTTTTTCACCGTAGCCCTCTATGGGCTTCAAAATATCACTTTGAAAATACAGCAAGAACAGTCTTAGCGAAAGGCTTCTAGAGGGGAAAGCTGTAACTCTGTTAGGTGAATTAACAGAACACAAAGCAGTTTCTCAGGAATGTTCTTTACAGTTTTTATCTGAAGATATTTCCTTTTCTCCATAGCGCTCTATGGGCTACCAAATATCACATTTCAAATTCCGCAAGAACAGTCTTAGCGAAAGACTTCCTGAGGGGAAAGCTGTAAGTCTGTGAGATGAATTAAAAGAACACAAAGCAATTTCTCAGAAAGCTTCTTTCCAGTTTTTGTCGAAGGACATTTCCTTTTTCTCCATAGCCCTCTATGGGCTTCTAAATATCACGTTCTAAATTGCACAAGAACAGTCTTAGCAAAAGGATTCTTGAGAGGAAAGCTGTAACTCTGTGAGATGAATTAAGAGAACACAAAGCAGTTTTTCAGAAAGCTTCTTTTCAGTTTTTATCTTAGGTTATTTCCTTTTTCACTGTAGACCTCTGTAGGCTTCTAAATATCACTTCCCAAATTCCACAAGAACAGTCTTAGGGAAAGGCTTCGTGAGGGGAAAGCTGTAACTTTGTGAGATGAATTAACAGAACACAACGCAGTGTCTCAGAAAGCTTCTTTCCCGTTTTAAACCGAAGATATTTCCTTTTCACCATAGCTCTCTATGGCCTTCGAAATGTCACGTTGCAAATTCCACAAGAACAGTCATAGCCAAAGGCTTCCTCAGGGGAAAGCTGTAACTCTGTGGGATGAATTCACAGATCAGAAAGCTGTTTCTCAGAAAGCTTCTTTCTCACGTTTATGGCGGATATTTCCTTTGACCCTATAGTCTTCAACGGGAACCGAATTATCCCTTCTCAGATTCCACAGAAATACGGTTAGCAAACAGCTCTATGACATATAGCTCTCACTCAGTGAGTGGAAGTCACGTATCACAAAGCAATTTCTCAGAAATGTTCTTTTCAGTTTTTATCTTAGGATATTTCCTTTTTCACCATAGCCCTCTATGGGCTTACAAATACCACTCTGCAAATTCCACAAGAACAGTCTTACCGAAAGGCTTCTTAAGGGGAAAGCTGTAACTCTGTGAGGTGAATTAACAGAACACAAAGCAGTTTCTCAGAAAGCTTCTTTTCAGCTTTTTTCTTAGGATATTTCCTTTTTCACCATAGCCCTATAAGGGCTTACAAATATCACTATGAGTATTACACAAGAAGAGTCTTAGCAAAAGTCTTTTTGAGGGTAAAGCTGTTACTCTTTGAGGTGAATTAACAGAACACAAAGCAGTTTCTTAGAAAGCTTCTTTCCATTTTTTAACTGAAGGTATTTCCCTTTTCATCACAGCCGTCTATGGGCTTCGAAATATCACTTTGCAAATTCAAAAAGAACAGTCCTAGCGAAAGGCTTCTTGAGTGGAATGCTGTAACTCTGTGAGACGAATTAACAGATCTCAGAGAAGTTTCTCAGAAAGCTTCTTTCTCACTTTTAGCGGCAGATATTTCCTTTGGCCCTATAGTCTTCAAAGGGATCCAAAATACCAGTTCTCCGATTCCATAGAAATAAGGCTATCTAACAGCTCTAGGAAATAGAGCTGTAACTCAGTGAGTGGAAGTCACATAATACTAAACCGTTTCTCAGAAAGCCTCTTTCAGTTTTTAACTGAAGCTATATCCTTTTTCACCGTAGCCCTCTATGGGCTTCAAAATATCACTTTGAAAATACAGCAAGAACAGTCTTAGCGAAAGGCTTCTAGAGGGGAAAGCTGTAACTCTGTTAGGTGAATTAACAGAACACAAAGCAGTTTCTCAGGAATGTTCTTTACAGTTTTTATCTGAAGATATTTCCTTTTCTCCATAGCGCTCTATGGGCTACCAAATATCACATTTCAAATTCCACAAGAACAGTCTTAGCGAAAGACTTCCTGAGGGGAAAGCTGTAAGTCTGTGAGATGAATTAAAAGAACACAAAGCAATTTCTCAGAAAGCTTCTTTCCAGTTTTTATCGGAGGATATTTCGTTTTCACCATAGCCGTCTATTGGCTTCCAAATATCATTTTTCAAATTGTGCAAGAATAATCTTAGCGAAAGGCTTCTTGAGGGGAAAGCTGTAACTCTGTGAAATGAATTCGCAAATCACAAAGAAGTTTCTCAGAAAGCTTCTTTCTAACTTTAACGACGGATATTTCCTTTGGCCCTTCAGTCTTCAAAGGGATCCGAAATAACAGTTCTCAGATTCCACAGAAATAAGACTGCCAAACAGCTCTACGAAATACAGCTGTAACTCAGTGAGTGGAAGTCATATATCACAAAGCAGTTTCTCAGAAAGCTTCTTTTCAGTTTTTAACTGAAGATATATCCTTTTTCACTATAGGTCACTATGAGCTTCCAAATATCACTTTGCATATTCCACAAGAACTGTCTTAGCGAAAGGCTTCTTGAAGGGAAACCTGTAACTCTGTGAGATGAATTAACAAAACACAAAGCAGTTTCTCAGAATGGTTCTTTTCAGTTTTTATCTTAGGATATTTACGTTTTCACCATCGACTTCTATGGGCTTAAAAATATCACTTTGCAAATTCCACAAGAACAGTCTTAGCGAAAGGTTGCTAGAGGGGAAAGCTGAAACTCTGTGAGGTGAATTAACAGAATACAAAGCAGTTTCTCAGAAAGTTTCTTTCCAGTTTTTAACTGAAGGTATTTCCTTTTTCACCATAGCCCTCGACAGGCTTTCAAATATCACTTTGCAAATTCCACAAGAACAGTCTTAGCGAACGGCTTCTTGAGGGGAAAGCTGAAACTCTGTCAGATAAATTAACAGAACACAAAACAGTTTGTTGGAAAGCTTCTTTCCATTTTTGATCCGAGGACATTTCCTTTTACACCATAGCCCTCTCACGGCTTCCAAATATCACTTTGCAAATTCCACGAGAACCGTCTTAGCGAAAGACTTCTGGAGGGGAAAGCTGAAACTCTGTGAGATGAATTAACAGAAAACAAAGCAGTTTCTCAGAAAGCTTCTTTCCAGTTTTTAATTGAAGATATTTCCTTTTTCACCATATCCCTCCAAGGGCTTCCAAATATCACATTGCAAATTCCACAAGAACAGTCTTAGCGAAATGCTTCTTGAGGGGTAAGCTGTAACTCTGTGAGATGAATTAACAGAACACAAAGCAGTTTCTCAGAAAACTTCTTTCCAGTTTTTATATGAGGAAATTTCCTTTTTAAACGTACCCCACTATGGGCTTCCAAATATCACTTTGTAAACTCCACAAGAACAGTCTTAGCGAAAGGATTCTTGATAGGAAAGCTGTAACTCTGTGCATGAATTAACAGAACACAAAGAAGTTTCTCAGAAAGCTTCTCTCCAGTTTTTAACTGAAGATATTTCCTTTTTCACCATAGCGCTCTATGGGCTTCCAAATATCTCTTTGGAAATTCCAGAAGAACAGTCTTAGTGAAGGGCTTCTTGAGGGTAGAGCTGTAATACTGTGAGATGAATTAACAAAACACAAAGCAGTTTCTCAGAAAGCTTCTTTCCAGTTTTTATGTGAGGAAATTTCCTTTTTAACCGTACCCCTCTATGGGCTTCCAAATATCACTTTGTAAACTCCACAAGAACAGTCTTAGGGAAAGGATTCGTGATACGAAAGGTGTAACTCTGTGTATGAATTAACAGAACACAAAGCAGTTTCTCAGAAAGCTTCTCTCCAGTTTTTAACTGAAGATATTTCCATTTTCACCATAGCCCTCTATGAGCTTCCAAATATCATTTTGCAAATTTCACAACAACAGTCTTAATGAACGGCTTCTTGAGGGGAAAGCTATAACTCTGTGAGATGAATTAACGGTACGCAAAACAGTTTCTCAAAAAGCTTCTTTTCAGTTTTTATCTTAGGATATTTCCTTTTTCACCATAGCCCTCTATTGTTTTCCAAATATCACTTTGCAAATTCCACGAGAACAGTCTTAGCGAAAGGCCTCTTGAGGGGAAACTGTAGCTCTGTGAGATCAATTCACAGAACTCAAAGAAGTTTCTCAGAAAGCTTCTTTCACACTTTTAGTGGCGGATATTTCCATTGGACCTATAGTCTTCAAAGAGATCCGAAGTAACATTTCTCAGATTCCACAGAAATAAGCCTAGCCAACAGTTCTACGAAATACAGCTGTTTCTCAGTGACAGGAAATCACATATCACGAAGCAGTTCCTCGGAAAGCTTCTTTTCACTTTTTAACTGAAGCTATATCCTTTTTCACCATAGCGACGTATGGACTTCCAAAGACCACTTTGGAAATTCCACAAGAACAGTCTTGGTGAAAGGCTTCTTGAGGGGAAAGCTGTAACTCTGTGAGATGAACTAAGAGAACACAAAACCGTTTCTCAGAAAGCTTCTTTCCAGTTTTTAACTGAAGATATTTCCCTTTTCACCATAGCCCTCTATGGGCTTCCAAATATCAATTTGAAAATAACACAAGATCAGTCTTAGTGAATGGCTTTCTGTTCGGAAAGCTGTAACTCTCTGAGATGAATTAACAAAACACAAAGCAGTTTCTCAGAAAGCTTCTTTTCAGTTTTTACCTTACGATATTTCCTTTTTCACCATAGTTCTCTAAGCACTTCCAAATATCACTTCGCAAATTTCACAAGAACAGTCTTAGTAAACGACTTCTTGAGGGGAATGCTGTACCTCTGTGAGATGGATTAACAGAACACAAAGCAGTTTCTCAGAAACGTTCTTTCCACTTTTTAACTGAAGATATTTCCTTTTTCCCCATAGCACTCTATGGGCTTCCAAATATCACTTTGCAAAATCCACGAGAACAGTCTTAGTGAACGGTTTCTTGAGGGGAAAGCTGTAAGTCTGTGAGATGAATTCAGAGAACACAAAGCAGTTTCTCAGAAATTTTCTTTTCAGTTTTTATCTTAGGATATTTTCTTTTTAACCATAGATCTCCATGGTTTTCCATATACCTTTTTCGAAATTCCACAAAAACAGCTTTAGCAAAAGTTTTCTTGAGGGGAAAGCCGTAATTCTGTGAGATGAATTAACAGAACACAAAGCAATTTCTCAGAAAGCTACTTTCCAGTTTTTATCTGAAGATATTTCCTTTACACCATGGTCCTCTATGGGCTTCCAAATATCACTTTGCAAATTCCACAAGAACAGTCTTACTGAACGACTTCTTGAGGGGAAAGCTGTAATTCTATAAGATGAATTAACAGAACACAAAGTCGTTTCTCAGAAAGCTTCTTTTCAGTTCTTATCTTAGGAAATTTCTTTTTCACCACAGCCCTCTATGGGCTTCCAAATGTCACTTTGCAAATTCCACAAGAACAGTCTTAGCGGAATGCTTCTTGAGGGGAAAGGTGTAACACTGTCAGATGAATTAACAGAACACAAAGCAGTTTCTCAGAAAACTTCTTTCCAGTTTATAACTGAAGATATTTCCTTTTTCACCATAGCCCCCTATGGGTTTCCAAATAGCACTTTGAAAATTCCACAAGAACGGTCTTAATGAACGGTTTCTGGAGGGCAAAGCTGTAACTGTGTGAGATGAATTAACGGAACACAAAGTAGTTTCTCAAGAAGCTTCTTTCTAGTTTTCATCTGAGGACATTTCCTTTTTCACCATAGCCCTCTATGGGCTTCCAAATTTCACTTTGCAAATTCCACAAGAACAGTCTTAACGAAAGACTTCTTGAGGGGAAAGCTGTAACTCTGTGAGATGAATTAACAGAAAACAAAGCAGTTTCTCAGAAAGCTTCTATACAGTTTCTAACTGAAGATATTCCTTTTTTCACCATAACCCTATATGGGCTTCCAAATATTACTTTGCGAATTACAGAAGAACAGTCATAGCGAAAGGCTTCTCGAGGGGAAAGCTGTAACTCTGTGAGATGAATTAACAGAACACAAAGCAGTTTCTCAGAAAGCTTCTTTCCAGTTTTTATCTAAGGACATTTCCTTTTTCTCCATAGCCCTCTATGGGCTTCTAAATATCACGTTCTAAATTGCACAAGAACAGTCTTAGCGAAAGGATTCTTGAGAGGAAAGCTGTAACTCTGTGAGATGAATTAAGAGAACACAAAGCAGTTTTTCAGAAAGCTTCTTTTCAGTTTTTATCTTAGGTTATTTCCTTTTTCACTGTAGACCTCTGAGGGCTTCTAAATATCACTTCCCAAATTCGACAAGAACAGTCTTAGGGAAAGGCTTCGTGAGGGGAAAGCTGTAACTTTGTGAGATGAATTAACAGAACACAACGCAGTGTCTCAGAAAGCTTCTTTCCCGTTTTAAACCGAAGATATTTCCTTTTCACCATAGCTCTCTATGGCCTTCGAAATGTCACTTTGCAAATTCCACAAGAACAGTCATAGCGAAAGGCTTCCTCAGGGGAAAGCTGTAACTCTGTGGGATGAATTTACAGATCAGAAAGCTCTTTCTCAGAAAGCTTCTTTCTCACTTTTATGGCGGATATTTCCTTTGGCCCTATAGTCTTCAACGGGAACCGAATTATCCCTTCTCAGATTCCACAGAAATAAGGTTAAAAACAGCTCTATGACATATAGCTCTCACTCAGTGAGTGTAAGTCACGTATCACAAAGCAGTTTCTCAGAAATGTTCTTTTCAGTTTTTATCTTAGGATATTTCCTTTTTCACCATAGCCCTCTATGGGCTTACAAATACCACTCTGCAAATTCCACAAGAACAGTCTTAGCGAAAGGCTTCTTAAGGGGAAAGCTGTAACTCTGTGAGGTGAATTAACAGAACACAAAGCAGTTTCTCAGAAAGCTTCTTTTCAGCTTTTTTCTTAGGATATTTCCTTTTTCACCATAGCCCTATAAGGGCTTACAAATATCACTATGAGTATTACACAAGAAGATTCTTAGCAAAAGGCTTTTTGAGGGTAAAGCTGTAACTCTTTGAGATGAATTAACAGAACACCAAGCAGTTTCTTAGAAAGCTTCTTTCCATTTTTTAACTGAAGGTATTTCCCTTTTCACCACAGCCGTCTATGGGCTTCGAAATATCACTTTGCAAATTCAAAAAGAACAGTCCTAGCGAAAGGCTTCTTGAGTGGAATGCTGTAACTCTGTGAGATGAATTAACAGATCTCAGAGAAGTTTCTCAGAAAGCTTCTTTCTCACTTTTAGCGGCAGATATTTCCTTTGGCCCTATAGTCTTCAAAGGGATCCAAAATAACAGTTCTCCAATTCCATAGAAATAAGGCTATCAAACAGCTCTAGGAAATAGAGCTGTAACTCAGTGAGTGGAAGTCACATAATACTAAACCGTTTCTCAGAAAGCCTCTTTCAGTTTTTAACTGAAGCTATATCCTTTTTCACCGTAGCCCTCTATGGGCTTCAAAATATCACTTTGAAAATACAGCAAGAACAGTCTTAGCGAAAGGCTTCTAGAGGGGAAAGCTGTAACTCTGTTAGGTGAATTAACAGAACACAAAGCAGTTTCTCAGGAATGTTCTTTACAGTTTTTATCTGAAGATATTTCCTTTTCTCCATAGCGCTCTATGGGCTAGCAAATATCACATTTCAAATTCCACAAGAACAGTCGTAGCGAAAGACTTCCTGAGTGGAAAGCTGTAAGTCTGTGAGATGAATTAAAAGAACACAAAGCAATTTCTCAGAAAGCTTCTTTCCAGTTTTTATCGGAGGATATTTCGTTTTCACCATAGCCGTCTATTGGCTTCCAAATATCATTTTTCAAATTGTGCAAGAATAATCTTAGCGAAAGGCTTCTTGAGGGGAAAGCTGTAACTCTGTGAAATGAATTCGCAAATCACAAAGAAGTTTCTCAGAAAGCTTCTTTCTAACTTTAACGACGGATATTACCTTTGGCCCTTCAGTCTTCAAAGGGATCCGAAATAACAGTTCTCAGATTCCACAGAAATAAGACTGCCAAACAGCTCTACGAAATACAGCTGTAACTCAGTGAGTGGAAGTCATATATCACAAAGCAGTTTCTCAGAAAGCTTCTTTTCAGTTTTTAACTGAAGATATATCCTTTTTCACTATAGGTCACTATGAGCTTCCAAATATCACTTTGCATATTCCACAAGAACTGCCTTAGCGAAAGGCTTCTTGAAGGGAAACCTGTAACTCTGTGAGATGAATTAACAAAACACAAAGCAGTTTCTCAGAATGGTTCTTTTCAGTTTTTATCTTAGGATATTTACGTTTTCACCATCGACTTCTATGGGCTTACAAATATCACTTTGCAAATTCCACAAGAACAGTCTTAGCGAAAGGCTTCTAGAGGGGAAAGCTGAAACTCTGTGAGGTGAATTAACAGAATACAAAGCAGTTTCTCAGAAAGTTTCTTTCCAGTTTTTAACTGAAGGTATTTCCTTTTTCACCATAGCCCTCGACGGGCTTTCAAATATCACTTTGCAAATTCCACAAGAACAGTCTTAGCGAACGGCTTCTTGAGGGGAAAGCTGAAACTCTGTCAGATAAATTAACAGAACACAAAACAGTTTGTTGGAAAGCTTCTTTCCATTTTTGATCCGAGGACATTTCCTTTTACACCATAGCCCTCTCGCGGCTTCCAAATATCACTTTGCAAATTCCACGAGAACCGTCTTAGCGAAAGACTTCTGGAGGGGAAAGCTGAAACTCTGTGAGATGAATTAACAGAAAACAAAGCAGTTTCTCAGAAAGTTTCTTTCCAGTTTTTAATTGAAGATATTTCCTTTTTCACCATATCCCTCCATGGGCTTCCAAATATCACATTGCAAATTCCACAAGAACAGTCTTAGCGAAATGCTTCTTGAGGGGTAAGCTGTAACTCTGTGAGATGAATTAACAGAACACAAAGCAGTTTCTCAGAAAACTTCTTTCCAGTTTTTATGTGAGGAAATTTCCTTTTTAAACGTACCCCTCTATGGGCTTCCAAATATCACTTTGTAAACTCCACAAGAACAGTCTTAGCGAAAGGATTCTTGATAGGAAAGCTGTAACTCTGTGCATGAATTAACAGAACACAAAGAAGTTTCTCAGAAAGCTTCTCTCCAATTTTTAACTGAAGATATTTCCTTTTTCACCATAGCGCTCTATGGGCTTCCAAATATCTCTTTGGAAATTCCAGAAGAACAGTCTTAGTGAAGGGCTTCTTGAGGGTAGAGCTGTAATACTGTGAGATGAATTAACAAAACACAAAGCAGTTTCTCAGAAAGCTTCTTTCCAGTTTTTATGTGAGGAAATTTCCTTTTTAACCGTACCCCTCTATGGGCTTCCAAATATCACTTTGTAAACTCCACAAGAACAGTCTTAGCGAAAGGATTCGTGATAGGAAAGGTGTAACTCTGTGCATGAATTAACAGAACACAAAGCAGTTTCTCAGAAAGCTTCTTTCCAGTTTTTATCTAAGGACATTTCCTTTTTCTCCATAGCCCTCTATGGGCTTCTAAATATCACGTTCTAAATTGCACAAGAACAGTCTTAGCGAAAGGATTCTTGAGAGGAAAGCTGTAACTCTGTGAGATGAATTAAGAGAACACAAAGCAGTTTTTCAGAAAGCTTCTTTTCAGTTTTTATCTTAGGTTATTTCCTTTTTCACTGTAGACCTCTGTAGGCTTCTAAATATCACTTCCCAAATTCGACAAGAACAGTCTTAGGGAAAGGCTTCGTGAGGGGAAAGCTGTAACTTTGTGAGATGAGTTAACAGAACACAACGCAGTGTCTCAGAAAGCTTCTTTCCCGTTTTAAACCGAAGATATTTCCTTTTCACCATAGCTCTCTATGGGCTTCGAAATGTCACTTTGCAAATTCCACAAGAACAGTCATAGCGAAAGGCTTCCTCAGGGGAAAGCTGTAACTCTGTGGGATGAATTTACAGATCAGAAAGCTGTTTCTCAGAATGCTTCTTTCTCACGTTTATGGCGGATATTTCCTTTGGCCCTATAGTCTTCAACGGGAACCGAATTATCCCTTCTCAGATTCCACAGAAATAAGGTTAGCAAACAGCTCTATGACATATAGCTCTCACTCAGTGAGTGGAAGTCACGTATCCCAAAGCAGTTTCTCAGAAATGTTCTTTTCAGTTTTTATCTTAGGATATTTCCTTTTTCACCATAGCCCTCTATGGGCTTACAAATACCACTCTGCAAATTCCACAAGAACAGTCTTACCAAAAGGTTTCTTAAGGGGAAAGCTGTATCTCTGTGAGGTGAATTAACAGAACACAAAGCAGTTTCTCAGAAAGCTTCTTTTCAGCTTTTATCTTAGGATATTTCCTTTTTCACCATAGCCCTATAAGGGCTTACAAATATCACTATGAGTATTACACAAGAAGAGTCTTAGCAAAAGTCTTTTTGAGGGTAAAGCTGTAACTCTTTGAGATGAATTAACAGAACACCAAGCAGTTTCTTAGAAAGCTTCTTTCCATTTTTTAACTGAAGGTATTTCCCTTTTCACCACAGCCGTCTATGGGCTTCGAAATATCACTTTGCAAATTCAAAAAGAACAGTCCTAGCGAAAGGCTTCTTGAGTGGAATGCTGTAACTCTGTGAGATGAATTAACAGATCTCAGAGAAGTTTCTCAGAAAGCTTCTTTCTCACTTTTAGCGGCAGATATTTCCTTTGGCCCTATAGTCTTCAAAGGGATCCAAAATAACAGTTCTCCGATTCCATAGAAATAAGGCTATCAAACAGCTCTAGGAAATAGAGCTGTAACTCAGTGAGTGGAAGTCACATAATACTAAACCGTTTCTCAGAAAGCCTCTTTCAGTTTTTAACTGAAGCTATATCCTTTTTCACCGTAGCCCTCTATGGGCTTCAAAATATCACTTTGAAAATACAGCAAGAACAGTCTTAGCGAAAGGCTTCTAGAGGGGAAAGCTGTAACTCTGTTAGGTGAACTAACAGAACACAAAGCAGTTTCTCAGGAATGTTCTTTACAGTTTTTATCTGAAGATATTTCCTTTTCTCCATAGCGCTCTATGGGCTACCAAATATCACATTTCAAATTCCACAAGAACAGTCTTAGCGAAAGACTTCCTGAGGGGAAAGCTGTAAGTCTGTGAGATGAATTAAAAGAACACAAAGCAATTTCTCAGAAAGCTTCTTTCCAGTTTTTATCGGAGGATATTTTGTTTTCACCGTAGCCGTCTATTGGCTTCCAAATATCATTTTTCAAATTGTGCAAGAATAATCTTAGCGAAAGGCTTCTTGAGGGGAAAGCTGTAACTCTGTGAAATGAATTCGCAAATCACAAAGAAGTTTCTCAGAAAGCTTCTTTCTAACTTTAACGACGGATATTTCCTTTGGCCCTTCAGTCTTCAAAGGGATCCGAAATAACAGTTCTCAGATTCCACAGAAATAAGACTGCCAAACAGCTCTACGAAATACAGCTGTAACTCAGTGAGTGGAAGTCATATATCACAAAGCAGTTTCTCAGAAAGCTTCTTTTCAGTTTTTAACTGAAGATATATCCTTTTTCACTATAGGTCACTATGAGCTTCCAAATATCACTTTGCATATTCCACAAGAACTGTCTTAGCGAAAGGCTTCTTGAAGGGAAACCTGTAACTCTGTGAGATGAATTAACAAAACACAAAGCAGTTTCTCAGAATGGTTCTTTTCAGTTTTTATCTTAGGATATTTACGTTTTCACCATCGACTTCTATGGGCTTACAAATATCACTTTGCAAATTCCACAAGAACAGTCTTAGCGAAAGGCTTCTAGAGGGGAAAGCTGAAACTCTGTGAGGTGAATTAACAGAATACAAAGCAGTTTCTCAGAAAGTTTCTTTCCAGTTTTTAACTGAAGGTATTTCCTTTTTCACCATAGCCCTCGACGGGCTTTCAAATATCACTTTGCAAATTCCACAAGAACAGTCTTAGCGAACGGCTTCTTGAGGGGAAAGCTGAAACTCTGTCAGATAAATTAACAGAACACAAAGCAGTTTCTCAGAAAGTTTCTTTCCAGTTTTTAACTGAAGGTATTTCCTTTTTCACCATAGCCCTCGACGGGCTTACAAATATCACTTTGCAAATTCTACAAGAACAGTCTTAGCGAACGGCTTCTTGAGGGGAAAGCTGAAACTCTGTCAGATAAATTAACAGAACACAAAACAGTTTGTTGGAAAGCTTCTTTCCATTTTTGATCCGAGGACATTTCCTTTTACACCATAGCCCTCTCACGGCTTCCAAATATCACTTTGCAAATTCCACGAGAACCGTCTTAGCGAAAGACTTCTGGAGGGGAACGCTGAAACTCTGTGAGATGAATTAACAGAAAACAAAGCAGTTTCTCAGAAAGCTTCTTTCCAGTTTTTAATTGAAGATATTTCCTTTTTCACCATATCCCTCCATGGGCTTCCAAATATCACATTGCAAATTCCACAAGAACAGTCTTAGCGAAATGCTTCTTGAGGGGTAAGCTGTAACTCTGTGAGATGAATTAACAGAACACAAAGCAGTTTCTCAGAACACTTCTTTCCAGTTTTTATGTGAGGAAATTTCCTTTTTAAACGTACCCCTCTATGGGCTTCCAAATATCACTTTGTAAACTCCACAAGAACAGTCTTAGCGAAAGGATTCTTGATAGGAAAGCTGTAACTCTGTGCATGAATTAACAGAACACAAAGAAGTTTCTCAGAAAGCTTCTCTCCAGTTTTTAACTGAAGATATTTCCTTTTTCACCATAGCGCTCTATGGGCTTCCAAATATCTCTTTGGAAATTCCAGAAGAACAGTCTTAGTGAAGGGCTTCTTGAGGGTAGAGCTGTAATACTGTGAGATGAATTAACAGAACACAAAGCAGTTTCTCAGAAAGCTTCTTTCCAGTTTTTATGTGAGGAAATTTCCTTTTTAACCGTACCCCTCTATGGGCTTCCAAATATCACTTTGTAAACTCCACAAGAACAGTCTTAGCGAAAGGATTCGTGATAGGAAAGGTGTAACTCTGTGTATGAATTAACAGAACACAAAGCAGTTTCTCAGAAAGCTTCTCTCCAGGTTTTAACTGAAGATATTTCCATTTTCACCATAGCCCTCTATGAGCTTCCAAATATCATTTTGCAAATTTCACAACAACAGTCTTAATGAACGGCTTCTTGAGGGGAAACCTATAACTCTGTGAGATGAATTAACGGTACGCAAAACAGTTTCTCAAAAAGCTTCTTTTCAGTTTTTATCTTAGGATATTTCCTTTTTCACCATAGCCCTCTATTGTTTTCCAAATATCACTTTGCAAATTCCACGAGAACAGTCTTAGCGAAAGGCCTCTTGAGGGGAAACTGTAGCTCTGTGAGATCAATTCACAGAACTCAAAGAAGTTTCTCAGAAAGCTTCTTTCACACTTTTAGTGGCGGATATTTCCTTTGGACCTATAGTCTTCAAAGAGATCCGAAGTAACATTTCTCAGATTCCACAGAAATAAGCCTAGCCAACAGTTCTACGAAATACAGCTGTTTCTCAGTGACAGGAAATCACATATCACAAAGCAGTTCCTCGGAAAGCTTCTTTTCACTTTTTAACTGAAGCTATATCCTTTTTCACCATAGCGACGTATGGACTTCCAAAGACCACTTTGGAAATTCCACAAGAACAGTCTTGGTGAAAGGCTTCTTGAGGGGAAAGCTGTAACTCTGTGAGATGAACTAAGAGAACACAAAACCGTTTCTCAGAAAGCTTCTTTCCAGTTTTTAACTGAAGATATTTCCCTTTTCACCATAGCTCTCTATGGGCTTCCAAATATCAATTTGAAAATAACACAAGATCAGTCTTAGTGAATGGCTTTCTGTTCGGAAAGCTGTAACTCTCTGAGATGAATTAACAAAACACAAAGCAGTTTCTCAGAAAGCTTCTTTTCAGTTTTTATCTTACGATATTTCCTTTTTCACCATAGTTCTCTAAGCACTTCCAAATATCACTTCGCAAATTTCACAAGAACAGTCTTAGTAAACGACTTCTTGAGGGGAATGCTGTACCTCTGTGAGATGGATTAACAGAACACAAAGCAGTTTCTCAGAAACGTTCTTTCCACTTTTTAACTGAAGATATTTCCTTTTTCCCCATAGCACTCTATGGGCTTCCAAATATCACTTTGCAAAATCCACGAGAACAGTCTTAGTGAACGGTTTCTTGAGGGGAAAGCTGTAAGTCTGTGAGATGAATTCAGAGAACACAAAGCAGTTTCTCAGAAATTTTCTTTTCAGTTTTTATCTTAGGATATTTTCTTTTTAACCATAGATCTCTATGGTTTTCCATATACCTTTTTCCAAATTCCACAAAAACAGCTTTAGCGAAAGTTTTCTTGAGGGGAAAGCCGTAATTCTGTGAGATGAATTAACAGAACACAAAGCAATTTCTCAGAAAGCTACTTTCCAGTTTTTATCTGAAGATATTTCCTTTACACCATGGTCCTCTATGGGCTTCCAAATATCACTTTGCAAATTCCACAAGAACAGTCTTACTGAAAGACTTCTTGAGGGGAAAGCTGTAATTCTATAAGATGAATTAACAGAACACAAAGTCGTTTCTCAGAAAGCTTCTTTTCAGTTCTTATCTTAGGAAATTTCTTTTTCACCACAGCCCTCTATGGGCTTCCAAATGTCACTTTGCAAATTCCACAAGAACAGTCTTAGCGGAATGCTTCTTGAGGGGAAAGGTGTAACACTGTCAGATGAATTAACAGAACACAAAGCAGTTTCTCAGAAAACTTCTTTCCAGTTTATAACTGAAGATATTTCCTTTTTCACCATAGCCCCCTATGGGTTTCCAAATAGCACTTTGAAAATTCCACAAGAACGGTCTTAATGAACGGTTTCTGGAGGGCAAAGCTGTAACTGTGTGAGATGAATTAACAGAACACAAAGTAGTTTCTCAAGAAGCTTCTTTCTAGTTTTCATCTGAGGACATTTCCTTTTTCACCATAGCCCTCTATGGGCTTCCAAATTTCACTTTGCAAATTCCACAAGAACAGTCTTAACGAAAGACTTCTTGAGGGGAAAGCTGTAACCTTGTGAGATGAATTAACAGAAAACAAAGCAGTTTCTCAGAAAGCTTCTATACACTTTCTAACTGAAGATATTCCTTTTTTCACCATAACCCTATATGGGCTTCCAAATATTACTTTGCGAATTACACAAGAACAGTCATAGCGAAAGGCTTCTCGAGGGGAAAGCTGTAACTCTGTGAGATGAATTAACAGAACACAAAGCAGTTTCTCAGAAAGCTTCTTTCCAGTTTTTATCTAAGGACATTTCCTTTTTCTCCATAGCCCTCTATGGGCTTCTAAATATCCCGTTCTAAATTGCACAAGAACAGTCTTAGCGAAAGGATTCTTGAGAGGAAAGCTGTAACTCTGTGAGATGAATTAAGAGAACACAAAGCAGTTTTTCAGAAAGCTTCTTTTCAGTTTTTATCTTAGGTTATTTCCTTTTTCACTGTAGACCTCTGTAGGCTTCTAAATATCACTTCCCAAATTCGACAAGAACAGTCTTAGGGAAAGGCTTCGTGAGGGGAAAGCTGTAACTTTGTGAGATGAATTAACAGAACACAACGCAGTGTCTCAGAAAGCTTCTTTCCCGTTTTAAACCGAAGATATTTCCTTTTCACCATAGCTCTCTATGGGCTTCGAAATGTCACGTTGCAAATTCCACAAGAACAGTCATAGCGAAAGGCTTCCTCAGGGGAAAGCTGTAACTCTGTGGGGTGAATTCACAGATCAGAAAGCTGTTTCTCAGAAAGCTTCTTTCTCACGTTTATGGCGGATATTTCCTTTGGCCCTATAGTCTTCAAAGGGAACCGAATTATCCCTTCTCAGATTCAACAGAAATAAGGTTAGCAAACAGCTCTATGACATATAGCTCTCACTCAGTGAGTGGAAGTCACGTATCACAAAGCAGTTTCTCAGAAATGTTCTTTTCAGTTTTTATCTTAGGATATTTCCTTTTTCACCATAGCCCTCTATGGTCTTACAAATACCACTCTGCAAATTCCACAAGAACAGTCTTACCGAAAGGCTTCTTAAGGGGAAAGCTGTAACTCTGTGAGGTGAATTAACAGAACACAAAGCAGTTTCTCAGAAAGCTTCTTTTCAGCTTTTATCTTAGGATATTTCCTTTTTCACCATAGTCCTATAAGGGCTTACAAATATCACTATGAGTATTACACAAGAAGAGTCTTAGCAAAAGTCTTTTTGAGGGTAAAGCTGTAACTCTTTGAGATGAATTAACAGAACACCAAGCAGTTTCTTAGAAAGCTTCTTTCCATTTTTTAACTGAAGGTATTTCCCTTTTCACCACAGCCGTCTATGGGCTTCGAAATATCACTTTGCAAATTCAAAAAGAACAGTCCTAGCGAAAGGCTTCTTGAGTGGAATGCTGTAACTCTGTGAGATGAATTAACAGATCTCAGAGAAGTTTCTCAGAAAGCTTCTTTCTCACTTTTAGCGGCAGATATTTCCTTTGGCCCTATAGTCTTCAAAGGGATCCAAAATAACAGTTCTCCGATTCCATAGAAATAAGGCTATCAAACAGCTCTAGGAAATAGAGCTGTAACTCAGTGAGTGGAAGTCACATAATACTAAACCGTTTCTCAGAAAGCCTCTTTCAGTTTTTAACTGAAGCTATATCCTTTTTCACCGTAGCCCTCTATGGGCTTCAAAATATCACTTTGAAAATACAGCAAGAACAGTCTTAGCGAAAGGCTTCTAGAGGGGAAAGCTGTAACTCTGTTAGGTGAATTAACAGAACACAAAGCAGTTTCTCAGGAATGTTCTTTACAGTTTTTATCTGAAGATATTTCCTTTTCTCCATAGCGCTCTATGGGCTACCAAATATCACATTTCAAATTCCACAAGAAGAGTCGTAGCGAAAGACTTCCTGAGGGGAAAGCTGTAAGTCTGTGAGATGAATTAAAAGAACACAAAGCAATTTCTCAGAAAGCTTCTTTCCAGTTTTTATCGGAGGATATTTTGTTTTCACCGTAGCCGTCTATTGGCTTCCAAATATCATTTTTCAAATTGTGCAAGAATAATCTTAGCGAAAGGCTTCTTGAGGGGAAAGCTGTAACTCTGTGAAATGAATTCGCAAATCACAAAGAAGTTTCTCAGAAAGCTTCTTTCTAACTTTAACGACGGATATTTCCTTTGGCCCTTCAGTCTTCAAAGGGATCCGAAATAACAGTTCTCAGATTCCACAGAAATAAGACTGCCAAACAGCTCTACGAAATACAGCTGTAACTCAGTGAGTGGAAGTCATATATCACAAAGCAGTTTCTCAGAAAGCTTCTTTTCAGTTTTTAACTGAAGATATATCCTTTTTCACTATAGGTCACTATGAGCTTCCAAATATCACTTTGCATATTCCACAAGAACTGTCTTAGCGAAAGGCTTCTTGAAGGGAAACCTGTAACTCTGTGAGATGAATTAACAAAACACAAAGCAGTTTCTCAGAATGGTTCTTTTCAGTTTTTATCTTAGGATATTTACGTTTTCACCATCGACTTCTATGGGCTTACAAATATCACTTTGCAAATTCCACAAGAACAGTCTTAGCGAAAGGCTTCTAGAGGGGAAAGCTGAAACTCTGTGAGGTGAATTAACAGAATACAAAGCAGTTTCTCAGAAAGTTTCTTTCCAGTTTTTAACTGAAGGTATTTCCTTTTTCACCATAGCCCTCGACGGGCTTTCAAATATCACTTTGCAAATTCCACAAGAACAGTCTTAGCGAACGGCTTCTTGAGGGGAAAGCTGAAACTCTGTCAGATAAATTAACAGAACACAAAGCAGTTTCTCAGAAAGTTTCTTTCCAGTTTTTAACTGAAGGTATTTCCTTTTTCACCATAGCCCTCGACGGGCTTACAAATATCACTTTGCAAATTCTACAAGAACAGTCTTAGCGAACGGCTTCTTGAGGGGAAAGCTGAAACTCTGTCAGATAAATTAACAGAACACAAAACAGTTTGTTGGAAAGCTTCTTTCCATTTTTGATCCGAGGACATTTCCTTTTACACCATAGCCCTCTCACGGCTTCCAAATATCACTTTGCAAATTCCACGAGAACCGTCTTAGCGAAAGACTTCTGGAGGGGAACGCTGAAACTCTGTGAGATGAATTAACAGAAAACAAAGCAGTTTCTCAGAAAGCTTCTTTCCAGTTTTTAATTGAAGATATTTCCTTTTTCACCATATCCCTCCATGGGCTTCCAAATATCACATTGCAAATTCCACAAGAACAGTCTTAGCGAAATGCTTCTTGAGGGGTAAGCTGTAACTCTGTGAGATGAATTAACAGAACACAAAGCAGTTTCTCAGAACACTTCTTTCCAGTTTTTATGTGAGGAAATTTCCTTTTTAAACGTACCCCTCTATGGGCTTCCAAATATCACTTTGTAAACTCCACAAGAACAGTCTTAGCGAAAGGATTCTTGATAGGAAAGCTGTAACTCTGTGCATGAATTAACAGAACACAAAGAAGTTTCTCAGAAAGCTTCTCTCCAGTTTTTAACTGAAGATATTTCCTTTTTCACCATAGCGCTCTATGGGCTTCCAAATATCTCTTTGGAAATTCCAGAAGAACAGTCTTAGTGAAGGGCTTCTTGAGGGTAGAGCTGTAATACTGTGAGATGAATTAACAGAACACAAAGCAGTTTCTCAGAAAGCTTCTTTCCAGTTTTTATGTGAGGAAATTTCCTTTTTAACCGTACCCCTCTATGGGCTTCCAAATATCACTTTGTAAACTCCACAAGAACAGTCTTAGCGAAAGGATTCGTGATAGGAAAGGTGTAACTCTGTGTATGAATTAACAGAACACAAAGCAGTTTCTCAGAAAGCTTCTCTCCAGTTTTTAACTGAAGATATTTCCATTTTCACCATAGCCCTCTATGAGCTTCCAAATATCATTTTGCAAATTTCACAACAACAGTCTTAATGAACGGCTTCTTGAGGGGAAAGCTATAACTCTGTGAGATGAATTAACGGTACGCAAAACAGTTTCTCAAAAAGCTTCTTTTCAGTTTTTATCTTAGGATATTTCCTTTTTCACCATAGCCCTCTATTGTTTTCCAAATATCACTTTGCAAATTCCACGAGAACAGTCTTAGCGAAAGGCCTCTTGAGGGGAAACTGTAGCTCTGTGAGATCAATTCACAGAACTCAAAGAAGTTTCTCAGAAAGCTTCTTTCACACTTTTAGTGGCGGATATTTCCTTTGGACCTATAGTCTTCAAAGAGATCCGAAGTAACATTTCTCAGATTCCACAGAAATAAGCCTAGCCAACAGTTCTACGAAATACAGCTGTTTCTCAGTGACAGGAAATCACATATCACAAAGCAGTTCCTCGGAAAGCTTCTTTTCACTTTTTAACTGAAGCTATATCCTTTTTCACCATAGCGACGTATGGACTTCCAAAGACCACTTTGGAAATTCCACAAGAACAGTCTTGGTGAAAGGCTTCTTGAGGGGAAAGCTGTAACTCTGTGAGATGAACTAAGAGAACACAAAACCGTTTCTCAGAAAGCTTCTTTCCAGTTTTTAACTGAAGATATTTCCCTTTTCACCATAGCCCTCTATGGGCTTCCAAATATCAATTTGAAAATAACACAAGATCAGTCTTAGTGAATGGCTTTCTGTTCGGAAAGCTGTAACTCTCTGAGATGAATTAACAAAACACAAAGCAGTTTCTCAGAAAGCTTCTTTTCAGTTTTTATCTTACGATATTTCCTTTTTCACCATAGTTCTCTAAGCACTTCCAAATATCACTTCGCAAATTTCACAAGAACAGTCTTAGTAAACGACTTCTTGAGGGGAATGCTGTACCTCTGTGAGATGGATTAACAGAACACAAAGCAGTTTCTCAGAAACGTTCTTTCCACTTTTTAACTGAAGATATTTCCTTTTTCCCCATAGCACTCTATGGGCTTCCAAATATCACTTTGCAAAATCCACGAGAACAGTCTTAGTGAACGGTTTCTTGAGGGGAAAGCTGTAAGTCTGTGAGATGAATTCAGAGAACACAAAGCAGTTTCTCAGAAATTTTCTTTTCAGTTTTTATCTTAGGATATTTTCTTTTTAACCATAGATCTCTATGGTTTTCCATATACCTTTTTCCAAATTCCACAAAAACAGCTTTAGCGAAAGTTTTCTTGAGGGGAAAGCCGTAATTCTGTGAGATGAATTAACAGAACACAAAGCAATTTCTCAGAAAGCTACTTTCCAGTTTTTATCTGAAGATATTTCCTTTACACCATGGTCCTCTATGGGCTTCCAAATATCACTTTGCAAATTCCACAAGAACAGTCTTACTGAAAGACTTCTTGAGGGGAAAGCTGTAATTCTATAAGATGAATTAACAGAACACAAAGTCGTTTCTCAGAAAGCTTCTTTTCAGTTCTTATCTTAGGAAATTTCTTTTTCACCACAGCCCTCTATGGGCTTCCAAATGTCACTTTGCAAATTCCACAAGAACAGTCTTAGCGGAATGCTTCTTGAGGGGAAAGGTGTAACACTGTCAGATGAATTAACAGAACACAAAGCAGTTTCTCAGAAAACTTCTTTCCAGTTTATAACTGAAGATATTTCCTTTTTCACCATAGCCCCCTATGGGTTTCCAAATAGCACTTTGAAAATTCCACAAGAACGGTCTTAATGAACGGTTTCTGGAGGGCAAAGCTGTAACTGTGTGAGATGAATTAACAGAACACAAAGTAGTTTCTCAAGAAGCTTCTTTCTAGTTTTCATCTGAGGACATTTCCTTTTTCACCATAGCCCTCTATGGGCTTCCAAATTTCACTTTGCAAATTCCACAAGAACAGTCTTAACGAAAGACTTCTTGAGGGGAAAGCTGTAACCTTGTGAGATGAATTAACAGAAAACAAAGCAGTTTCTCAGAAAGCTTCTATACACTTTCTAACTGAAGATATTCCTTTTTTCACCATAACCCTATATGGGCTTCCAAATATTACTTTGCGAATTACACAAGAACAGTCATAGCGAAAGGCTTCTCGAGGGGAAAGCTGTAACTCTGTGAGATGAATTAACAGAACACAAAGCAGTTTCTCAGAAAGCTTCTTTCCAGTTTTTATCTAAGGACATTTCCTTTTTCTCCATAGCCCTCTATGGGCTTCTAAATATCCCGTTCTAAATTGCACAAGAACAGTCTTAGCGAAAGGATTCTTGAGAGGAAAGCTGTAACACTGTGAGATGAATTAAGAGAACACAAAGCAGTTTTTCAGAAAGCTTCTTTTCAGTTTTTATCTTAGGTTATTTCCTTTTTCACTGTAGACCTCTGTAGGCTTCTAAATATCACTTCCCAAATTCGACAAGAACAGTCTTAGGGAAAGGCTTCGTGAGGGGAAAGCTGTAACTTTGTGAGATGAATTAACAGAACACAACGCAGTGTCTCAGAAAGCTTCTTTCCCGTTTTAAACCGAAGATATTTCCTTTTCACCATAGCTCTCTATGGGCTTCGAAATGTCACGTTGCAAATTCCACAAGAACAGTCATAGCGAAAGGCTTCCTCAGGGGAAAGCTGTAACTCTGTGGGGTGAATTCACAGATCAGAAAGCTGTTTCTCAGAAAGCTTCTTTCTCACGTTTATGGCGGATATTTCCTTTGGCCCTATAGTCTTCAAAGGGAACCGAATTATCCCTTCTCAGATTCAACAGAAATAAGGTTAGCAAACAGCTCTATGACATATAGCTCTCACTCAGTGAGTGGAAGTCACGTATCACAAAGCAGTTTCTCAGAAATGTTCTTTTCAGTTTTTATCTTAGGATATTTCCTTTTTCACCATAGCCCTCTATGGTCTTACAAATACCACTCTGCAAATTCCACAAGAACAGTCTTACCGAAAGGCTTCTTAAGGGGAAAGCTGTAACTCTGTGAGGTGAATTAACAGAACACAAAGCAGTTTCTCAGAAAGCTTCTTTTCAGCTTTTATCTTAGGATATTTCCTTTTTCACCATAGTCCTATAAGGGCTTACAAATATCACTATGAGTATTACACAAGAAGAGTCTTAGCAAAAGTCTTTTTGAGGGTAAAGCTGTAACTCTTTGAGATGAATTAACAGAACACCAAGCAGTTTCTTAGAAAGCTTCTTTCCATTTTTTAACTGAAGGTATTTCCCTTTTCACCACAGCCGTCTATGGGCTTCGAAATATCACTTTGCAAATTCAAAAAGAACAGTCCTAGCGAAAGGCTTCTTGAGTGGAATGCTGTAACTCTGTGAGATGAATTAACAGATCTCAGAGAAGTTTCTCAGAAAGCTTCTTTCTCACTTTTAGCGGCAGATATTTCCTTTGGCCCTATAGTCTTCAAAGGGATCCAAAATAACAGTTCTCCGATTCCATAGAAATAAGGCTATCAAACAGCTCTAGGAAATAGAGCTGTAACTCAGTGAGTGGAAGTCACATAATACTAAACCGTTTCTCAGAAAGCCTCTTTCAGTTTTTAACTGAAGCTATATCCTTTTTCACCGTAGCCCTCTATGGGCTTCAAAATATCACTTTGAAAATACAGCAAGAACAGTCTTAGCGAAAGGCTTCTAGAGGGGAAAGCTGTAACTCTGTTAGGTGAATTAACAGAACACAAAGCAGTTTCTCAGGAATGTTCTTTACAGTTTTTATCTGAAGATATTTCCTTTTCTCCATAGCGCTCTATGGGCTACCAAATATCACATTTCAAATTCCACAAGAAGAGTCGTAGCGAAAGACTTCCTGAGGGGAAAGCTGTAAGTCTGTGAGATGAATTAAAAGAACACAAAGCAATTTCTCAGAAAGCTTCTTTCCAGTTTTTATTGGAGGATATTTCGTTTTCACCATAGCCGTCTATTGGCTTCCAAATATCATTTTTCAAATTGTGCAAGAATAATCTTAGCGAAAGGCTTCTTGAGGGGAAAGCTGTAACTCTGTGAAATGAATTCGCAAATCACAAAGAAGTTTCTCAGAAAGCTTCTTTCTAACTTTAACGACGGATATTTCCTTTGGCCCTTCAGTCTTCAAAGGGATCCGAAATAACAGTTCTCAGATTCCACAGAAATAAGACTGCCAAACAGCTCTACGAAATACAGCTGTAACTCAGTGAGTGGAAGTCATATATCACAAAGCAGTTTCTCAGAAAGCTTCTTTTCAGTTTTTAACTGAAGATATATCCTTTTTCACTATAGGTCACTATGAGCTTCCAAATATCACTTTGCATATTCCACAAGAACTGTCTTAGCGAAAGGCTTCTTGAAGGGAAACCTGTAACTCTGTGAGATGAATTAACAAAACACAAAGCAGTTTCTCAGAATGGTTCTTTTCAGTTTTTATCTTAGGATATTTACGTTTTCACCATCGACTTCTATGGGCTTACAAATATCACTTTGCAAATTACACAAGAACAGTCTTAGCGAAAGGCTTCTAGAGGGGAAAGCTGAAACTCTGTGAGGTGAATTAACAGAATACAAAGCAGTTTCTCAGAAAATTTCTTTCCAGTTTTTAACTGAAGGTATTTCCTTTTTCACCATAGCCCTCGACGGGCTTTCAAATATCACTTTGCAAATTCCACAAGAACAGTCTTAGCGAACGGCTTCTTGAGGGGAAAGCTGAAACTCTGTCAGATAAATTAACAGAACACAAAACAGTTTGTTGGAAAGCTTCTTTCCATTTTTGATCCGAGGACATTTCCTTTTACACCATAGCCCTCTCACGGCTTCCAAATATCACTTTGCAAATTCCACGAGAACCGTCTTAGCGAAAGACTTCTGGAGGGGAAAGCTGAAACTCTGTGAGATGAATTAACAGAAAACAAAGCAGTTTCTCAGAAAGCTTCTTTCCAGTTTTTAATTGAAGATATTTCCTTTTTCACCATATCCCTCCATGGGCTTCCAAATATCACATTGCAAATTCGACAAGAACAGTCTTAGCGAAATGCTTCTTGAGGGGTAAGCTGTAACTCTGTGAGATGAATTAACAGAACACAAAGCAGTTTCTCAGAAAACTTCTTTCCAGTTTTTATGTGAGGAAATTTCCTTTTTAACCGTACCCCTCTATGGGCTTCCAAATATCACTTTGTAAACTCCACAAGAACAGTCTTAGCGAAAGGATTCGTGATAGGAAAGGTGTAACTCTGTGTATGAATTAACAGAACACAAAGCAGTTTCTCAGAAAGCTTCTCTCCAGTTTTTAACTGAAGATATTTCCATTTTCACCATAGCCCTCTATGAGCTTCCAAATATCATTTTGCAAATTTCACAACAACAGTCTTAATGAACGGCTTCTTGAGGGGAAAGCTATAACTCTGTGAGATGAATTAACGGTACGCAAAACAGTTTCTCAAAAAGCTTCTTTTCAGTTTTTATCTTAGGATATTTCCTTTTTCACCATAGCCCTCTATTGTTTTCCAAATATCACTTTGCAAATTCCACGAGAACAGTCTTAGCGAAAGGCCTCTTGAGGGGAAACTGTAGCTCTGTGAGATCAATTCACAGAACTCAAAGAAGTTTCTCAGAAAGCTTCTTTCACACTTTTAGTGGCGGATATTTCCTTTGGACCTATAGTCTTCAAAGAGATCCGAAGTAACATTTCTCAGATTCCACAGAAATAAGCCTAGTCAACAGTTCTACGAAATACAGCTGTTTCTCAGTGACAGGAAATCACATATCACAAAGCAGTTCCTCGGAAAGCTTCTTTTCACTTTTTAACTGAAGCTATATCCTTTTTCACCATAGCGACGTATGGACTTCCAAAGACCACTTTGGAAATTCCACAAGAACAGTCTTGGTGAAAGGCTTCTTGAGGGGAAAGCTGTAACTCTGTGAGATGAACTAAGAGAACACAAAACCGTTTCTCAGAAAGCTTCTTTCCAGTTTTTAAATGAAGATATTTCCCTTTTCACCATAGCCCTCTATGGGCTTCCAAATATCAATTTGAAAATAACACAAGATCAGTCTTAGTGAATGGCTTTCTGTTAGGAAAGCTGTAACTCTCTGAGATGAATTAACAAAACACAAAGCAGTTTCTCAGAAAGCTTCTTTTCAGTTTTTACCTTATGATATTTCCTTTTTCACCATAGTTCTCTAAGCACTTCCAAATATCACTTCGCAAATTTCACAAGAACAGTCTTAGTAAACGACTTCTTGAGGGGAATGCTGTACCTCTGTGAGATGGATTAACAGAACAGAAAGCAGTTTCTCAGAAACGTTCTTTCCACTTTTTAACTGAAGATATTTCCTTTTTCCCCATAGCACTCTATGGGCTTCCAAATATCACTTTGCAAAATCCACGAGAACAGTCTTAGTGAACGGTTTCTTGAGGGGAAAGCTGTAAGTCTGTGAGATGAATTCAGAGAACACAAAGCAGTTTCTCAGAAATTTTCTTTTCAGTTTTTATCTTAGGATATTTTCTTTTTAACCATAGATCTCTATGGTTTTCCATATACCTTTTTCCAAATTCCACAAAAACAGCTTTAGCGAAAGTTTTCTTGAGGGGAAAGCCGTAATTCTGTGAGATGAATTAACAGAACACAAAGCAATTTCTCAGAAAGCTACTTTCCAGTTTTTATCTGAAGATATTTCCTTTACACCATGGTCCTCTATGGGCTTCCAAATATCACTTTGCAAATTCCACAAGAACAGTCTTACTGAACGACTTCTTGAGGGGAAAGCTGTAATTCTATAAGATGAATTAACAGAACACAAAGTCGTTTCTCAGAAAGCTTCTTTTCAGTTCTTATCTGAGGAAATTTCTTTTTCACCACAGCCCTCTATGGGCTTCCAAATGTCACTTTGCAAATTCCACAAGAACAGTCTTAGCGGAATGCTTCTTGAGGGGAAAGGTGTAACACTGTCAGATGAATTAACAGAACACAAAGCAGTTTCTCAGAAAACTTCTTTCCAGTTTATAACTGAAGATATTTCCTTTTTCACCATAGCCCCCTATGGGTTTCCAAATAGCACTTTGAAAATTCCACAAGAACGGTCTTAATGAACGGTTTCTGGAGGGCAAAGCTGTAACTGTGTGAGATGAATTAATGGAACACAAAGTAGTTTCTCAAGAAGCTTCTTTCTAGTTTTCATCTGAGGACATTTCCTTTTTCACCATAGCCCTCTATGGGCTTCCAAATTTCACTTTGCAAATTCCACAAGAACAGTCTTAACGAAAGACTTCTTGAGGGGAAAGCTGTAACTCTGTGAGATGAATTAACAGAAAACAAAGCAGTTTCTCAGAAAGCTTCTTTCCAGTTTTTAATTGAAGATATTTCCTTTTTCACCATATCCCTCCATGGGCTTCCAAATATCACATTGCAAATTCCACAAGAACAGTCTTAGCGAAATGCTTCTTGAGGGGTAAGCTGTAACTCTGTGAGATGAATTAACAGAACACAAAGCAGTTTCTCAGAAAACTTCTTTCCAGTTTTTATGTGAGGAAATTTCCTTTTTAAACGTACCCCTCTATGGGCTTCCAAATATCACTTTGTAAACTCCACAAGAACAGTCTTAGCGAAAGGATTCTTGAGAGGAAAGCTGTAACTCTGTGCATGAATTAACAGAACACAAAGAAGTTTCTCAGAAAGCTTCTCTCCAGTTTTTAACTGAAGATATTTCCTTTTTCACCATAGCGCTCTATGGGCTTCCAAATATCTCTTTGGAAATTCCAGAAGAACAGTCTTAGTGAAGGGCTTCTTGAGGGTAGAGCTGTAATACTGTGAGATGAATTAACAAAACACAAAGCAGTTTCTCAGAAAGCTTCTTTCCAGTTGTTATGTGAGGAAATTTCCTTTTTAACCGTACCCCTCTATGGGCTTCCAAATATCACTTTGTAAACTCCACAAGAACAGTCTTAGCGAAAGTATTCGTGATAGGAAAGGTGTAACTCTGTATGAATTAACAGAACACAAAGCAGTTTCTCAGAAAGCTTCTCTCCAGTTTTTAACTGAAGATATTTCCATTTTCACCATAGCCCTCTATGAGCTTCCAAATATCATTTTGCAAATTTCACAACAACAGTCTTAATGAACGGCTTCTTGAGGGGAAAGCTATAACTCTGTGAGATGAATTAACGGTACGCAAAACAGTTTCTCAAAAAGCTTCTTTTCCGTTTTTATCTTAGGATATTTCCTTTTTCACCATAGCCCTCTATTGTTTTCCAAATATCACTTTGCAAATTCCACGAGAACAGTCTTAGCGAAAGGCCTCTTGAGGGGAAACTGTAGCTCTGTGAGATCAATTCACAGAACTCAAAGAAGTTTCTCAGAAAGCTTCTTTCACACTTTTAGTGGCGGATATTTCCTTTGGACCTATAGTCTTCAAAGAGATCCGAAGTAACATTTCTCAGATTCCACAGAAATAAGCGTAGCCAACAGTTCTACGAAATACAGCTCTTTCTCAGTGACAGGAAATCACATATCACAAAGCAGTTCCTCGGAAAGCTTCTTTTCACTTTTTAACTGAAGCTATATCCTTTTTCACCATAGCGACATATGGACTTCCAAAGACCACTTTGGAAATTCCACTAGAACAGTCTTGGTGAAAGGCTTCTTGAGGGGAAAGCTGTAACTCTGTGAGATGAACTAAGAGAACACAAAACCGTTTCTCAGAAAGCTTCTTTCCAGTTTTTAACTGAAGATATTTCCCTTTTCACCATAGCCCTCTATGGGCTTCCAAATATCAATTTGAAAATAACACAAGATCAGTCTTAGTGAATGGCTTTCTGTTCGGAAAGCTGTAACTCTCTGAGATGAATTAACAAAACACAAAGCAGTTTCTCAGAAAGCTTCTTTTCAGTTTTTATCTTACGATATTTCCTTTTTCACCATAGTTCTCTAAGCACTTCCAAATATCACTTCGCAAATTTCACAAGAACAGTCTTAGTAAACGACTTCTTGAGGGGAATGCTGTACCTCTGTGAGATGGATTAACAGAACACAAAGCAGTTTCTCAGAAACGTTCTTTCCACTTTTTAACTGAAGATATTTCCTTTTTCCCCATAGCACTCTATGGGCTTCCAAATATCACTTTGCAAAATCCACGAGAACAGTCTTAGTGAACGGTTTCTTGAGGGGAAAGCTGTAAGTCTGTGAGATGAATTCAGAGAACACAAAGCAGTTTCTCAGAAATTTTCTTTTCAGTTTTTATCTTAGGATATTTTCTTTTTAACCATAGATCTCTATGGTTTTCCATATACCTTTTTCCAAATTCCACAAAAACAGCTTTAGCGAAAGTTTTCTTGAGGGGAAAGCCGTAATTCTGTGAGATGAATTAACAGAACACAAAGCAATTTCTCAGAAAGCTACTTTCCAGTTTTTATCTGAAGATATTTCCTTTACACCATGGTCCTCTATGGGCTTCCAAATATCACTTTGCAAATTCCACAAGAACAGTCTTACTGAAAGACTTCTTGAGGGGAAAGCTGTAATTCTATAAGATGAATTAACAGAACACAAAGTCGTTTCTCAGAAAGCTTCTTTTCAGTTCTTATCTGAGGAAATTTCTTTTTCACCACAGCCCTCTATGGGCTTCCAAATGTCACTTTGCAAATTCCACAAGAACAGTCTTAGCGGAATGCTTCTTGAGGGGAAAGGTGTAACACTGTCAGATGAATTAACAGAACACAAAGCAGTTTCTCAGAAAACTTCTTTCCAGTTTATAACTGAAGATATTTCCTTTTTCACCATAGCCCCCTATGGGTTTCCAAATAGCACTTTGAAAATTCCACAAGAACGGTCTTAATGAACGGTTTCTGGAGGGCAAAGCTGTAACTGTGTGAGATGAATTAACAGAACACAAAGTAGTTTCTCAAGAAGCTTCTTTCTAGTTTTCATCTGAGGACATTTCCTTTTTCACCATAGCCCTCTATGGGCTTCCAAATTTCACTTTGCAAATTCCACAAGAACAGTCTTAACGAAAGACTTCTTGAGGGGAAAGCTGTAACCTTGTGAGATGAATTAACAGAAAACAAAGCAGTTTCTCAGAAAGCTTCTATACACTTTCTAACTGAAGATATTCCTTTTTTCACCATAACCCTATATGGGCTTCCAAATATTACTTTGCGAATTACACAAGAACAGTCATAGCGAAAGGCTTCTCGAGGGGAAAGCTGTAACTCTGTGAGATGAATTAACAGAACACAAAGCAGTTTCTCAGAAAGCTTCTTTCCAGTTTTTATCTAAGGACATTTCCTTTTTCTCCATAGCCCTCTATGGGCTTCTAAATATCCCGTTCTAAATTGCACAAGAACAGTCTTAGCGAAAGGATTCTTGAGAGGAAAGCTGTAACTCTGTGAGATGAATTAAGAGAACACAAAGCAGTTTTTCAGAAAGCTTCTTTTCAGTTTTTATCTTAGGTTATTTCCTTTTTCACTGTAGACCTCTGTAGGCTTCTAAATATCACTTCCCAAATTCGACAAGAACAGTCTTAGGGAAAGGCTTCGTGAGGGGAAAGCTGTAACTTTGTGAGATGAATTAACAGAACACAACGCAGTGTCTCAGAAAGCTTCTTTCCCGTTTTAAACCGAAGATATTTCCTTTTCACCATAGCTCTCTATGGGCTTCGAAATGTCACGTTGCAAATTCCACAAGAACAGTCATAGCGAAAGGCTTCCTCAGGGGAAAGCTGTAACTCTGTGGGGTGAATTCACAGATCAGAAAGCTGTTTCTCAGAAAGCTTCTTTCTCACGTTTATGGCGGATATTTCCTTTGGCCCTATAGTCTTCAAAGGGAACCGAATTATCCCTTCTCAGATTCAACAGAAATAAGGTTAGCAAACAGCTCTATGACATATAGCTCTCACTCAGTGAGTGGAAGTCACGTATCACAAAGCAGTTTCTCAGAAATGTTCTTTTCAGTTTTTATCTTAGGATATTTCCTTTTTCACCATAGCCCTCTATGGGCTTACAAATACCACTCTGCAAATTCCACAAGAACAGTCTTACCGAAAGGCTTCTTAAGGGGAAAGCTGTAACTCTGTGAGGTGAATTAACAGAACACAAAGCAGTTTCTCAGAAAGCTTCTTTTCAGCTTTTATCTTAGGATATTTCCTTTTTCACCATAGTCCTATAAGGGCTTACAAATATCACTATGAGTATTACACAAGAAGAGTCTTAGCAAAAGTCTTTTTGAGGGTAAAGCTGTAACTCTTTGAGATGAATTAACAGAACACCAAGCAGTTTCTTAGAAAGCTTCTTTCCATTTTTTAACTGAAGGTATTTCCCTTTTCACCACAGCCGTCTATGGGCTTCGAAATATCACTTTGCAAATTCAAAAAGAACAGTCCTAGCGAAAGGCTTCTTGAGTGGAATGCTGTAACTCTGTGAGATGAATTAACAGATCTCAGAGAAGTTTCTCAGAAAGCTTCTTTCTCACTTTTAGCGGCAGATATTTCCTTTGGCCCTATAGTCTTCAAAGGGATCCAAAATAACAGTTCTCCGATTCCATAGAAATAAGGCTATCAAACAGCTCTAGGAAATAGAGCTGTAACTCAGTGAGTGGAAGTCACATAATACTAAACCGTTTCTCAGAAAGCCTCTTTCAGTTTTTAACTGAAGCTATATCCTTTTTCACCGTAGCCCTCTATGGGCTTCAAAATATCACTTTGAAAATACAGCAAGAACAGTCTTAGCGAAAGGCTTCTAGAGGGGAAAGCTGTAACTCTGTTAGGTGAATTAACAGAACACAAAGCAGTTTCTCAGGAATGTTCTTTACAGTTTTTATCTGAAGATATTTCCTTTTCTCCATAGCGCTCTATGGGCTCCCAAATATCACATTTCAAATTCCACAAGAACAGTCGTAGCGAAAGACTTCCTGAGGGGAAAGCTGTAAGTCTGTGAGATGAATTAAAAGAACACAAAGCAATTTCTCAGAAAGCTTCTTTCCAGTTTTTATTGGAGGATATTTCGTTTTCACCATAGCCGTCTATTGGCTTCCAAATATCATTTTTCAAATTGTGCAAGAATAATCTTAGCGAAAGGCTTCTTGAGGGGAAAGCTGTAACTCTGTGAAATGAATTCGCAAATCACAAAGAAGTTTCTCAGAAAGCTTCTTTCTAACTTTAACGACGGATATTTCCTTTGGCCCTTCAGTCTTCAAAGGGATCCGAAATAACAGTTCTCAGATTCCACAGAAATAAGACTGCCAAACAGCTCTACGAAATACAGCTGTAACTCCGTGAGTGGAAGTCATATATCACAAAGCAGTTTCTCAGAAAGCTTCTTTTCAGTTTTTAACTGAAGATATATCCTTTTTCACTATAGGTCACTATGAGCTTCCAAATATCACTTTGCATATTCCACAAGAACTGTCTTAGCGAAAGGCTTCTTGAAGGGAAACCTGTAACTCTGTGAGATGAATTAACAAAACACAAAGCAGTTTCTCAGAATGGTTCTTTTCAGTTTTTATCTTAGGATATTTACGTTTTCACCATCGACTTCTATGGGCTTACAAATATCACTTTGCAAATTCCACAAGAACAGTCTTAGCGAAAGGCTTCTAGAGGGGAAAGCTGAAACTCTGTGAGGTGAATTAACAGAATACAAAGCAGTTTCTCAGAAAGTTTCTTTCCAGTTTTTAACTGAAGGTATTTCCTTTTTCACCATAGCCCTCGACGGGCTTTCAAATATCACTTTGCAAATTCCACAAGAACAGTCTTAGCGAACGGCTTCTTGAGGGGAAAGCTGAAACTCTGTCAGATAAATTAACAGAACACAAAACAGTTTGTTGGAAAGCTTCTTTCCATTTTTGATCCGAGGACATTTCCTTTTACACCATAGCCCTCTCACGGCTTCCAAATATCACTTTGCAAATTCCACGAGAACCGTCTTAGCGAAAGACTTCTGGAGGGGAAAGCTGAAACTCTGTGAGATGAATTAACAGAAAACAAAGCAGTTTCTCAGAAAGCTTCTTTCCAGTTTTTAATTGAAGATATTTCCTTTTTCACCATATCCCTCCATGGGCTTCCAAATATCACATTGCAAATTCCACAAGAACAGTCTTAGCGAAATGCTTCTTGAGGGGTAAGCTGTAACTCTGTGAGATGAATTAACAGAACACAAAGCAGTTTCTCAGAAAACTTCTTTCCAGTTTTTATGTGAGGAAATTTCCTTTTTAAACGTACCCCTCTATGGGCTTCCAAATATCACTTTGTAAACTCCACAAGAACAGTCTTAGCGAAAGGATTCTTGATAGGAAAGCTGTAACTCTGTGCATGAATTAACAGAACACAAAGAAGTTTCTCAGAAAGCTTCTCTCCAGTTTTTAACTGAAGATATTTCCTTTTTCACCATAGCGCTCTATGGGCTTCCAAATATCTCTTTGGAAATTCCAGAAGAACAGTCTTAGTGAAGGGCTTCTTGAGGGTAGAGCTGTAATACTGTGAGATGAATTAACAAAACACAAAGCAGTTTCTCAGAAAGCTTCTTTCCAGTTTTTATGTGAGGAAATTTCCTTTTTAACCGTACCCCTCTATGGGCTTCCAAATATCACTTTGTAAACTCCACAAGAACAGTCTTAGCGAAAGGATTCGTGATAGGAAAGGTGTAACTCTGTGTATGAATTAACAGAACACAAAGCAGTTTCTCAGAAAGTTTCTCTCCAGTTTTTAAGTGAAGATATTTCCATTTTCACCATAGCCCTCTATGAGCTTCCAAATATCATTTTGCAAATTTCACAACAACAGTCTTAATGAACGGCTTCTTGAGGGGAAAGCTATAACTCTGTGAGATGAATTAACGGTACGCAAAACAGTTTCTCAAAAAGCTTCTTTTCAGTTTTTATCTTAGGATATTTCCTTTTTCACCATAGCCCTCTATTGTTTTCCAAATATCACTTTGCAAATTCCACGAGAACAGTCTTAGCGAAAGGCCTCTTGAGGGGAAACTGTAGCTCTGTGAGATCAATTCACAGAACTCAAAGAAGTTTCTCAGAAAGCTTCTTTCACACTTTTAGTGGCGGATATTTCCTTTGGACCTATACTCTTCAAAGAGATCCGAAGTAACATTTCTCAGATTCCACAGAAATAAGCCTAGCCAACAGTTCTACGAAATACAGCTGTTTCTCAGTGACAGGAAATCACATATCACAAAGCAGTTCCTCGGAAAGCTTCTTTTCACTTTTTAACTGAAGCTATATCCTTTTTCACCATAGCGACGTATGGACTTCCAAAGACCACTTTGGAAATTCCACAAGAACAGTCTTGGTGAAAGGCTTCTTGAGGGGAAAGCTGTAACTCTGTGAGATGAACTAAGAGAACACAAAACCGTTTCTCAGAAAGCTTCTTTCCAGTTTTTAACTGAAGATATTTCCCTTTTCACCATAGCCCTCTATGGGCTTCCAAATATCAATTTGAAAATAACACAAGATCAGTCTTAGTGAATGGCTTTTTGTTCGGAAAGCTGTAACTCTCTGAGATGAATTAACAAAACACAAAGCAGTTTCTCAGAAAGCTTCTTTTCAGTTTTTATCTTACGATATTTCCTTTTTCACCATAGTTCTCTAAGCACTTCCAAATATCACTTCGCAAATTTCACAAGAACAGTCTTAGTAAACGACTTCTTGAGGGGAATGCTGTACCTCTGTGAGATGGATTAACAGAACACAAAGCAGTTTCTCAGAAACGTTCTTTCCACTTTTTAACTGAAGATATTTCCTTTTTCCCCATAGCACTCTATGGGCTTCCAAATATCACTTTGCAAAATCCACGAGAACAGTCTTAGTGAACGGTTTCTTGAGGGGAAAGCTGTAAGTCTGTGAGATGAATTCAGAGAACACAAAGCAGTTTCTCAGAAATTTTCTTTTCAGTTTTTATCTTAGGATATTTTCTTTTTAACCATAGATCTCTATGGTTTTCCATATACCTTTTTCCAAATTCCACAAAAACAGCTTTAGCGAAAGTTTTCTTGAGGGGAAAGCCGTAATTCTGTGAGATGAATTAACAGAACACAAAGCAATTTCTCAGAAAGCTACTTTCCAGTTTTTATCTGAAGATATTTCCTTTACACCATGGTCCTCTATGGGCTTCCAAATATCACTTTGCAAATTCCACAAGAACAGTCTTACTGAACGACTTCTTGAGGGGAAAGCTGTAATTCTATAAGATGAATTAACAGAACACAAAGTCGTTTCTCAGAAAGCTTCTTTTCAGTTCTTATCTGAGGAAATTTCTTTTTCACCACAGCCCTCTATGGGCTTCCAAATGTCACTTTGCAAATTCCACAAGAACAGTCTTAGCGGAATGCTTCTTGAGGGGAAAGGTGTAACACTGTCAGATGAATTAACAGAACACAAAGCAGTTTCTCAGAAAGATTCTTTTCAGCTTTTTTCTTAGGATATTTCTTTTTTCACATAGCCCCCTATGGGTTTCCAAATAGCACTTTGAAAATTCCACAAGAACGGTCTTAATGAACGGTTTCTGGAGGGCAAAGCTGTAACTGTGTGAGATGAATTAACGGAACACAAAGTAGTTTCTCAAGAAGCTTCTTTCTAGTTTTCATCTGAGGACATTTCCTTTTTCACCATAGCCCTCTATGGGCTTCCAAATTTCACTTTGCAAATTCCACAAGAACAGTCTTAACGAAAGACTTCTTGAGGGGAAAGCTGTAACTCTGTGAGATGAATTAACAGAAAACAAAGCAGTTTCTCAGAAAGCTTCTATACAGTTTCTAACTGAAGATATTCCTTTTTTCACCATAACCCTATATGGGCTTCCAAATATTACTTTGCGAATTACACAAGAACAGTCATAGCGAAAGGCTTCTCGAGGGGAAAGCTGTAACTCTGTGAGATGAATTAACAGAACACAAAGCAGTTTCTCAGAAAGCTTCTTTCCAGTTTTTATCTAAGGACATTTCCTTTTTCTCCATAGCCCTCTATGGGCTTCTAAATATCACGTTCTAAATTGCACAAGAACAGTCTTAGCGAAAGGATTCTTGAGAGGAAAGCTGTAACTCTGTGAGATGAATTAAGAGAACACAAAGCAGTTTTTCAGAAAGCTTATTTTCAGTTTTTATCTTAGGTTATTTCCTTTTTCACTGTAGACCTCTGTAGGCTTCTAAATATCACTTCCCAAATTCGACAAGAACAGTCTTAGGGAAAGGCTTCGTGAGGGGAAAGCTGTAACTTTGTGAGATGAATTAACAGAACACAACGCAGTGTCTCAGAAAGCTTCTTTCCCGTTTTAAACCGAAGATATTTCCTTTTCACCATAGCTCTCTATGGGCTTCGAAATGTCACATTGCAAATTCCACAAGAACAGTCATAGCGAAAGGCTTCCTCAGGGGAAAGCTGTAACTCTGTGGGATGAATTTACAGATCAGAAAGCTGTTTCTCAGAAAGCTTCTTTCTCACTTTTATGGCGGATATTTCCTTTGGCCCTATAGTCTTCAACGGGAACCAAATTATCCCTTCTCAGATTCCACAGAAATAAGGTTAGCAAACAGCTCTATGACATATAGCTCTCACTCAGTGAGTGGAAGTCACGTATCACAAAGCAGTTTCTCAGAAATGTTCTTTTCAGTTTTTATCTTAGGATATTTCCTTTTTCACCATAGCCCTCTATGGGCTTACAAATACCACTCTGCAAATTCCACAAGAACAGTCTTACCGAAAGGCTTCTTAAGGGGAAAGCTGTAACTCTGTGAGGTGAATTAACAGAACACAAAGCAGTTTCTCAGAAAGCTTCTTTTCAGCTTTTTTCTTAGGATATTTCCTTTTTCACCATAGCCCTATAAAGGCTTACAAATATCACTATGAGTATTACACAAGAAGAGTCTTAGCAAAAGTCTTTTTGAAGGTAAAGCTGTAACTCTTTGAGATGAATTAACAGAACACCAAGCAGTTTCTTAGAAAGCTTCTTTCCATTTTTTAACTGAAGGTATTTCCCTTTTCACCACAGCCATCTATGGGCTTCGAAATATCACTTTGCAAATTCAAAAAGAACAGTCCTAGCGAAAGGCTTCTTGAGTGGAATGCTGTAACTCTGTGAGATGAATTAACAGATCTCAGAGAAGTTTCTCAGAAAGCTTCTTTCTCACTTTTAGCGGCAGATATTTCCTTTGGCCCTATAGTCTTCAAAGGGATCCAAAATAACAGTTCTCCGATTCCATAGAAATAAGGCTATCAAACAGCTCTAGGAAATAGAGCTGTAACTCAGTGAGTGGAAGTCACATAATACTAAACCGTTTCTCAGAAAGCCTCTTTCAGTTTTTAACTGAAGCTATATCCTTTTTCACCGTAGCCCTCTATGGGCTTCAAAATATCACTTTGAAAATACAGCAAGAACAGTCTTAGCGAAAGGCTTCTAGAGGGGAAAGCTGTAACTCTGTTAGGTGAATTAACAGAACACAAAGCAGTTTCTCAGGAATGTTCTTTACAGTTTTTATCTGAAGATATTTCCTTTTCTCCATAGCGCTCTATGGGCTACCAAATATCACATTTCAAATTCCACAAGAACAGTCGTAGCGAAAGACTTCCTGAGGGGAAAGCTGTAAGTCTGTGAGATGAATTAAAAGAACACAAAGCAATTTCTCAGAAAGCTTCTTTCCAGTTTTTATCGGAGGATATTTCGTTTTCACCATAGCCGTCTATTGGCTTCCAAATATCATTTTTCAAATTGTGCAAGAATAATCTTAGCGAAAGGCTTCTTGAGGGGAAAGCTGTAACTCTGTGAAATGAATTCGCAAATCACAAAGAAGTTTCTCAGAAAGCTTCTTTCTAACTTTAACGACGGATATTTCCTTTGGCCCTTCAGTCTTCAAAGGGATCCGAAATAACAGTTCTCAGATTCCACAGAAATAAGACTGCCAAACAGCTCTACGAAATACAGCTGTAACTCAGTGAGTGGAAGTCATATATCACAAAGCAGTTTCTCAGAAAGCTTCTTTTCAGTTTTTAACTGAAGATATATCCTTTTTCACTATAGGTCACTATGAGCTTCCAAATATCACTTTGCATATTCCACAAGAACTGTCTTAGCGAAAGGCTTCTTGAAGGGAAACCTGTAACTCTGTGAGATGAATTAGCAAAACACAAAGCAGTTTCTCAGAATGGTTCTTTTCAGTTTTTATCTTAGGATATTTACGTTTTCACCATCAACTTCTATGGGCTTACAAATATCACTTTGCAAATTCCACAAGAACAGTCTTAGCGAAAGGCTTCTAGAGGGGAAAGCTGAAACTCTGTGAGGTTAATTAACAGAATACAGAGCAGTTTCTCAGAAAGTTTCTTTCCAGTTTTTAACTGAAGATATTTCCTTTTTCACCATAGCCCTCGACGGGCTTTCAAATATCACTTTGCAAATTCCACAAGAACAGTCTTAGCGAACGGCTTCTTGAGGGGAAAGCTGAAACTCTGTCAGATAAATTAACAGAACACAAAGCAGTTTCTCAGAAAGTTTCTTTCCAGTATTTAACTGAAGGTATTTCCTTTTTCACCATAGCCCTCGACGGGCTTTCAAATATCACTTTGCAAATTCCACAAGAACAGTCTTAGCGAACGGCTTCTTGAGGGGAAAGCTGAAACTCTGTCAGATAAATTAACAGAACACAAAACAGTTTGTTGGAAAGCTTCTTTCCATTTTTGATCCGAGGACATTTCCTTTTACACCATAGCCCTCTCACGGCTTCCAAATATCACTTTGCAAATTCCACGAGAACCGTCTTAGCGAAAGACTTCTGGAGGGGAAAGCTGAAACTCTGTGAGATGAATTAACAGAAAACAAAGCAGTTTCTCAGAAAGCTTCTTTCCAGTTTTTAATTGAAGATATTTCCTTTTTCACCATATCCCTCCATGGGCTTCCAAATATCACATTGCAAATTCCACAAGAACAGTCTTAGCGAAATGCTTCTTGAGGGGTAAGCTGTAACTCTGTGAGATGAATTAACAGAACACAAAGCAGTTTCTCAGAAAACTTCTTTCCAGTTTTTATGTGAGGAAATTTCCTTTTTAAACGTACCCCTCTATGGGCTTCCAAATATCACTTTGTAAACTCCACAAGAACAGTCTTAGCGAAAGGATTCTTGATAGGAAAGCTGTAACTCTGTGCATGAATTAACAGAACACAAAGAAGTTTCTCAGAAAGCTTCTCTCCAGTTTTTAACTGAAGATATTTCCTTTTTCACCATAGCGCTCTATGGGCTTCCAAATATCTCTTTGGAAATTCCAGAAGAACAGTCTTAGTGAAGGGCTTCTTGAGGGTAGAGCTGTAATACTGTGAGATGAATTAACAGAACACAAAGCAGTTTCTCAGAAAGCTTCTTTCCAGTTTTTATGTGAGGAAATTTCCTTTTTAACCGTACCCCTCTATGGGCTTCCAAATATCACTTTGTAAACTCCACAAGAACAGTCTTAGCGAAAGGATTCGTGATAGGAAAGGTGTAACTCTTTGTATGAATTAACAGAACACAAAGCAGTTTCTCAGAAAGCTTCTCTCCAGTTTTTAACTGAAGATATTTCCATTTTCACCATAGCCCTCTATGAGCTTCCAAATATCATTTTGCAAATTTCACAACAACAGTCTTAATGAACGGCTTCTTGAGGGGAAAGCTATAACTCTGTGAGATGAATTAACGGTACGCAAAACAGTTTCTCAAAAAGCTTCTTTTCAGTTTTTATCTTAGGATATTTCCTTTTTCACCATAGCCCTCTATTGTTTTCCAAATATCACTTTGCAAATTCCACGAGAACAGTCTTAGCGAAAGGCCTCTTGAGGGGAAACTGTAGCTCTGTGAGATCAATTCACAGAACTCAAAGAAGTTTCTCAGAAAGCTTCTTTCACACTTTTAGTGGCGGATATTTCCTTTGGACCTATAGTCTTCAAAGAGATCCGAAGTAACATTTCTCAGATTCCACAGAAATAAGCCTAGCCAACAGTTCTACGAAATACAGCTGTTTCTCAGTGACAGGAAATCACATATCACAAAGCAGTTCCTCGGAAAGCTTCTTTTCACTTTTTAACTGAAGCTATATCCTTTTTCACCATAGCGACGTATGGACTTCCAAAGACCACTTTGGAAATTCCACAAGAACAGTCTTGGTGAAAGGCTTCTTGAGGGGAAAGCTGTAACTCTGTGAGATGAACTAAGAGAACACAAAACCGTTTCTCAGAAAGCTTATTTCCAGTTTTTAACTGAAGATATTTCCCTTTTCACCATAGCCCTCTATGGGCTTCCAAATATCAATTTGAAAATAACACAAGATCAGTCTTAGTGAATGGCTTTCTGTTCGGAAAGCTGTAACTCTCTGAGATGAATTAACAAAACACAAAGCAGTTTCTCAGAAAGCTTCTTTTCAGTTTTTATCTTACGATATTTCCTTTTTCACCATAGTTCTCTAAGCACTTCCAAATATCACTTCGCAAATTTCACAAGAACAGTCTTAGTAAACGACTTCTTGAGGGGAATGCTGTACCTCTGTGAGATGGATTAACAGAACACAAAGCAGTTTCTCAGAAACGTTCTTTCCACTTTTTAACTGAAGATATTTCCTTTTTCCCCATAGCACTCTATGGGCTTCCAAATATCACTTTGCAAAATCCACGAGAACAGTCTTAGTGAACGGTTTCTTGAGGGGAAAGCTGTAAGTCTGTGAGATGAATTCAGAGAACACAAAGCAGTTTCTCAGAAATTTTCTTTTCAGTTTTTATCTTAGGATATTTTCTTTTTAACCATAGATCTCTATGGTTTTCCATATACCTTTTTCCAAATTCCACAAAAACAGCTTTAGCGAAAGTTTTCTTGAGGGGAAAGCCGTAATTCTGTGAGATGAATTAACAGAACACAAAGCAATTTCTCAGAAAGCTACTTTCCAGTTTTTATCTGAAGATATTTCCTTTACACCATGGTCCTCTATGGGCTTCCAAATATCACTTTGCAAATTCCACAAGAACAGTCTTACTGAACGACTTCTTGAGGGGAAAGCTGTAATTCTATAAGATGAATTAACAGAACACAAAGTCGTTTCTCAGAAAGCTTCTTTTCAGTTCTTATCTTAGGAAATTTCTTTTTCACCACAGCCCTCTATGGGCTTCCAAATGTCACTTTGCAAATTCCACAAGAACAGTCTTAGCGGAATGCTTCTTGAGGGGAAAGGTGTAACACTGTCAGATGAATTAACAGAACACAAAGCAGTTTCTCAGAAAACTTCTTTCCAGTTTATAACTGAAGATATTTCCTTTTTCACCATAGCCCCCTATGGGTTTCCAAATAGCACTTTGAAAATTCCACAAGAACGGTCTTAATGAACGGTTTCTGGAGGGCAAAGCTGTAACTGTGTGAGATGAATTAACGGAACACAAAGTAGTTTCTCAAGAAGCTTCTTTCTAGTTTTCATCTGAGGACATTTCCTTTTTCACCATAGCCCTCTATGGGCTTCCAAATTTCACTTTGCAAATTCCACAAGAACAGTCTTAACGAAAGACTTCTTGAGGGGAAAGCTGTAACTCTGTGAGATGAATTAACAGAAAACAAAGCAGTTTCTCAGAAAGCTTCTATACAGTTTCTAACTGAAGATATTCCTTTTTTCACCATAACCCTATATGGGCTTCCAAATATTACTTTGCGAATTGCACAAGAACAGTCATAGCGAAAGGCTTCTCGAGGGGAAAGCTGTAACTCTGTGAGATGAATTAACAGAACACAAAGCAGTTTCTCAGAAAGCTTCTTTCCAGTTTTTATCTAAGGACATTTCCTTTTTCTCCATAGCCCTCTATGGGCTTCTAAATATCACGTTCTAAATTGCACAAGAACAGTCTTAGCGAAAGGATTCTTGAGAGGAAAGCTGTAACTCTGTGAGATGAATTAAGACAACACAAAGCAGTTTTTCAGAAAGCTTCTTTTCAGCTTTTTTCTTAGGATATTTCCTTTTTCACCATAGCCCTATAAGGGCTTACAAATATCACTATGAGTATTACACAAGAAGAGTCTTAGCAAAAGTCTTTTTGAAGGTAAAGCTGTAACTCTTTGAGATGAATTAACAGAACACCAAGCAGTTTCTTAGAAAGCTTCTTTCCATTTTTTAACTGAAGGTATTTCCCTTTTCACCACAGCCATCTATGGGCTTCGAAATATCACTTTGCAAATTCAAAAAGAACAGTCCTAGCGAAAGGCTTCTTGAGTGGAATGCTGTAACTCTGTGAGATGAATTAACAGATCTCAGAGAAGTTTCTCAGAAAGCTTCTTTCTCACTTTTAGCGGCAGATATTTCCTTTGGCCCTATAGTCTTCAAAGGGATCCAAAATAACAGTTCTCCGATTCCATAGAAATAAGGCTATCAAACAGCTCTAGGAAATAGAGCTGTAACTCAGTGAGTGGAAGTCACATAATACTAAACCGTTTCTCAGAAAGCCTCTTTCAGTTTTTAACTGAAGCTATATCCTTTTTCACCGTAGCCCTCTATGGGCTTCAAAATATCACTTTGAAAATACAGCAAGAACAGTCTTAGCGAAAGGCTTCTAGAGGGGAAAGCTGTAACTCTGTTAGGTGAATTAACAGAACACAAAGCAGTTTCTCAGGAATGTTCTTTACAGTTTTTATCTGAAGATATTTCCTTTTCTCCATAGCGCTCTATGGGCTCCCAAATATCACATTTCAAATTCCACAAGAACAGTCGTAGCGAAAGACTTCCTGAGGGGAAAGCTGTAAGTCTGTGAGATGAATTAAAAGAACACAAAGCAATTTCTCAGAAAGCTTCTTTCCAGTTTTTATCGGAGGATATTTCGTTTTCACCATAGCCGTCTATTGGCTTCCAAATATCATTTTTCAAATTGTGCAAGAATAATCTTAGCGAAAGGCTTCTTGAGGGGAAAGCTGTAACTCTGTGAAATGAATTCGCAAATCACAAAGAAGTTTCTCAGAAAGCTTCTTTCTAACTTTAACGACGGATATTTCCTTTGGCCCTTCAGTCTTCAAAGGGATCCGAAATAACAGTTCTCAGATTCCACAGAAATAAGACTGCCAAAAAGCTCTATGAAATACAGCTGTAACTCAGTGAGTGGAAGTCATATATCACAAAGCAGTTTCTCAGAAAGCTTCTTTTCAGTTTTTAACTGAAGATATATCCTTTTTCACTATAGGTCACTATGAGCTTCCAAATATCACTTTGCATATTCCACAAGAACTGTCTTAGCGAAAGGCTTCTTGAAGGGAAACCTGTAACTCTGTGAGATGAATTAACAAAACACAAAGCAGTTTCTCAGAATGGTTCTTTTCAGTTTTTATCTTAGGATATTTACGTTTTCACCATCGACTTCTATGGGCTTACAAATATCACTTTGCAAATTACACAAGAACAGTCTTAGCGAAAGGCTTCTAGAGGGGAAAGCTGAAACTCTGTGAGGTGAATTAACAGAATACAGAGCAGTTTCTCAGAAAGTTTCTTTCCAGTTTTTAACTGAAGGTATTTCCTTTTTCACCATAGCCCTCGACGGGCTTTCAAATATCACTTTGCAAATTCCACAAGAACAGTCTTAGCGAACGGCTTCTTGAGGGGAAAGCTGAAACTCTGTCAGATAAATTAACAGAACACAAAGCAGTTTCTCAGAAAGTTTCTTTCCAGTTTTTAACTGAAGGTATTTCCTTTTTCACCATAGCCCTCGACGGGCTTTCAAATATCACTTTGCAAATTCCACAAGAACAGTCTTAGCGAACGGCTTCTTGAGGGGAAAGCTGAAACTCTGTCAGATAAATTAACAGAACACAAAACAGTTTGTTGGAAAGCTTCTTTCCATTTTTGATCCGAGGATATTTCCTTTTACACCATAGCCCTCTCACGGCTTCCAAATATCACTTTGCAAATTCCACGAGAACCGTCTTAGCGAAAGACTTCTGGAGGGGAAAGCTGAAACTCTGTGAGATGAATTAACAGAAAACAAAGCAGTTTCTCACAAAGCTTCTTTCCAGTTTTTAATTGAAGATATTTCCTTTTTCACCATATCCCTCCATGGGCTTCCAAATATCACATTGCAAATTCCACAAGAACAGTCTTAGCGAAATGCTTCTTGAGGGGTAAGCTGTAACTCTGTGGGATGAATTAACAGAACACAAAGCAGTTTCTCAGAAAGCTTCTTTCCAGTTTTTATGTGAGGAAATTTCCTTTTTAAACGTACCCCTCTATGGGCTTCCAAATATCACTTTGTAAACTCCACAAGAACAGTCTTAGCGAAAGGATTCTTGATAGGAAAGCTGTAACTCTGTGCATGAATTAACAGAACACAAAGAAGTTTCTCAGAAAGCTTCTCTCCAGTTTTTAACTGAAGATATTTCCTTTTTCACCATAGCGCTCTATGGGCTTCCAAATATCTCTTTGGAAATTCCAGAAGAACAGTCTTAGTGAAGGGCTTCTTGAGGGTAGAGCTGTAATACTGTGAGATGAATTAACAAAACACAAAGCAGTTTCTCAGAAAGCTTCTTTCCAGTTTTTATGTGAGGAAATTTCCTTTTTAACCGTACCCCTCTATGGGCTTCCAAATATCACTTTGTAAACTCCACAAGAACAGTCTTAGCGAAAGGATTCGTGATAGGAAAGGTGTAACTCTGTGTATGAATTAACAGAACACAAAGCAGTTTCTCAGAAAGCTTCTCTCCAGTTTTTAACTGAAGATATTTCCATTTTCACCATAGCCCTCTATGAGCTTCCAAATATCATTTTGCAAATTTCACAACAACAGTCTTAATGAACGGCTTCTTGAGGGGAAAGCTATAACTCTGTGAGATGAATTAACGGTACGCAAAACAGTTTCTCAAAAAGCTTCTTTTCAGTTTTTATCTTAGGGTATTTCCTTTTTCACCATAGCCCTCTATTGTTTTCCAAATATCACTTTGCAAATTCCACGAGAACAGTCTTAGCGAAAGGCCTCTTGAGGGGAAACTGTAGCTCTGTGAGATCAATTCACAGAACTCAAAGAAGTTTCTCAGAAAGCTTCTTTCACACTTTTAGTGGCGGATATTTCCTTTGGACCTATAGTCTTCAAAGAGATCCGAAGTAACATTTCTCAGATTCCACAGAAATAAGCCTAGCCAACAGTTCTACGAAATACAGCTGTTTCTCAGTGACAGGAAATCACATATCACAAAGCAGTTCCTCGGAAAGCTTCTTTTCACTTTTTAACTGAAGCTATATCCTTTTTCACCATAGCGACGTATGGACTTCCAAAGACCACTTTGGAAATTCCACAAGAACAGTCTTGGTGAAAGGCTTCTTGAGGGGAAAGCTGTAACTCTGTGAGATGAACTAAGAGAACACAAAACCGTTTCTCAGAAAGCTTCTTTCCAGTTTTTAACTGAAGATATTTCCCTTTTCACCATAGCCCTCTATGGGCTTCCAAATATCAATTTGAAAATAACACAAGATCAGTCTTAGTGAATGGCTTTCTGTTCGGAAAGCTGTAACTCTCTGAGATGAATTAACAAAACACAAAGCAGTTTCTCAGAAAGCTTCTTTTCAGTTTTTATCTTACGATATTTCCTTTTTCACCATAGTTCTCTAAGCACTTCCAAATATCACTTCGCAAATTTCACAAGAACAGTCTTAGTAAACGACTTCTTGAGGGGAATGCTGTACCTCTGTGAGATGGATTAACAGAACACAAAGCAGTTTCTCAGAAACGTTCTTTCCACTTTTTAACTGAAGATATTTCCTTTTTCCCCATAGCACTCTATGGGCTTCCAAATATCACTTTGCAAAATCCACGAGAACAGTCTTAGTGAACGGTTTCTTGAGGGGAAAGCTGTAAGTCTGTGAGATGAATTCAGAGAACACAAAGCAGTTTCTCAGAAATTTTCTTTTCAGTTTTTATCTTAGGATATTTTCTTTTTAACCATAGATCTCTATGGTTTTCCATATACCTTTTTCCAAATTCCACAAAAACAGCTTTAGCGAAAGTTTTCTTGAGGGGAAAGCCGTAATTCTGTGAGATGAATTAACAGAACACAAAGCAATTTCTCAGAAAGCTACTTTCCAGTTTTTATCTGAAGATATTTCCTTTACACCATGGTCCTCTATGGGCTTCCAAATATCACTTTGCAAATTCCACAAGAACAGTCTTACTGAACGACTTCTTGAGGGGAAAGCTGTAATTCTATAAGATGAATTAACAGAACACAAAGTCGTTTCTCAGAAAGCTTCTTTTCAGTTCTTATCTGAGGAAATTTCTTTTTCACCACAGCCCTCTATGGGCTTCCAAATGTCACTTTGCAAATTCCACAAGAACAGTCTTAGCGGAATGCTTCTTGAGGGGAAAGGTGTAACACTGTCAGATGAATTAACAGAACACAAAGCAGTTTCTCAGAAAGATTCTTTTCAGCTTTTTTCTTAGGATATTTCTTTTTTCACATAGCCCCCTATGGGTTTCCAAATAGCACTTTGAAAATTCCACAAGAACGGTCTTAATGAACGGTTTCTGGAGGGCAAAGCTGTAACTGTGTGAGATGAATTAACGGAACACAAAGTAGTTTCTCAAGAAGCTTCTTTCTAGTTTTCATCTGAGGACATTTCCTTTTTCACCATAGCCCTCTATGGGCTTCCAAATTTCACTTTGCAAATTCCACAAGAACAGTCTTAACGAAAGACTTCTTGAGGGGAAAGCTGTAACTCTGTGAGATGAATTAACAGAAAACAAAGCAGTTTCTCAGAAAGCTTCTGTACAGTTTCTAACTAAAGATATTCCTTTTTTCACCATAACCCTATATGGGCTTCCAAATATTACTTTGCGAATTACACAAGAACAGTCATAGCGAAAGGCTTCTCGAGGGGAAAGCTGTAACTCTGTGAGATGAATTAACAGAACACAAAGCAGTTTCTCAGAAAGCTTCTTTCCAGTTTTTATCTAAGGACATTTCCTTTTTCTCCATAGCCCTCTATGGGCTTCTAAATATCCCGTTCTAAATTGCACAAGAACAGTCTTAGCGAAAGGATTCTTGAGAGGAAAGCTGTAACTCTGTGAGATGAATTAAGAGAACACAAAGCAGTTTTTCAGAAAGCTTCTTTTCAGTTTTTATCTTAGGTTATTTCCTTTTTCACTGTAGACCTCTGTAGGCTTCTAAATATCACTTCCCAAATTCGACAAGAACAGTCTTAGGGAAAGGCTTCGTGAGGGGAAAGCTGTAACTTTGTGAGATGAATTAACAGAACACAACGCAGTGTCTCAGAAAGCTTCTTTCCCGTTTTAAACCGAAGATATTTCCTTTTCACCATAGCTCTCTATGGGCTTCGAAATGTCACGTTGCAAATTCCACAAGAACAGTCATAGCGAAAGGCTTCCTCAGGGGAAAGCTGTAACTCTGTGGGATGAATTTACAGATCAGAAAGCTGTTTCTCAGAAAGCTTCTTTCTCACTTTTATGGCGGATATTTCCTTTGGCCCTATAGTCTTCAACGGGAACCAAATTATCCCTTCTCAGATTCCACAGAAATAAGGTTAGCAAACAGCTCTATGACATATAGCTCTCACTCAGTGAGTGGAAGTCACGTATCACAAAGCAGTTTCTCAGAAATGTTCTTTTCAGTTTTTATCTTAGGATATTTCCTTTTTCACCATAGCCCTCTATGGGCTTACAAATACCACTCTGCAAATTCCACAAGAACAGTCTTAGCGAAAGGCTTCTTAAGGGGAAAGCTGTAACTCTGTGAGGTGAATTAACAGAACACAAAGCAGTTTCTCAGAAAGCTTCTTTTCAGCTTTTTTCTTAGGATATTTCCTTTTTCACCATAGCCCTATAAGGGCTTACAAATATCACTATGAGTATTACACAAGAAGAGTCTTAGCAAAAGTCTTTTTGAAGGTAAAGCTGTAACTCTTTGAGATGAATTAACAGAACACCAAGCAGTTTCTTAGAAAGCTTCTTTCCATTTTTTAACTGAAGGTATTTCCCTTTTCACCACAGCCATCTATGGGCTTCGAAATATCACTTTGCAAATTCAAAAAGAACAGTCCTAGCGAAAGGCTTCTTGAGTGGAATGCTGTAACTCTGTGAGATGAATTAACAGATCTCAGAGAAGTTTCTCAGAAAGCTTCTTTCTCACTTTTAGCGGCAGATATTTCCTTTGGCCCTATAGTCTTCAAAGGGATCCAAAATAACAGTTCTCCGATTCCATAGAAATAAGGCTATCAAACAGCTCTAGGAAATAGAGCTGTAACTCAGTGAGTGGAAGTCACATAATACTAAACCGTTTCTCAGAAAGCCTCTTTCAGTTTTTAACTGAAGCTATATCCTTTTTCACCGTAGCCCTCTATGGGCTTCAAAATATCACTTTGAAAATACAGCAAGAACAGTCTTAGCGAAAGGCTTCTAGAGGGGAAAGCTGTAACTCTGTTAGGTGAATTAACAGAACACAAAGCAGTTTCTCAGGAATGTTCTTTACAGTTTTTATCTGAAGATATTTCCTTTTCTCCATAGCGCTCTATGGGCTCCCAAATATCACATTTCAAATTCCACAAGAACAGTCGTAGCGAAAGACTTCCTGAGGGGAAAGCTGTAAGTCTGTGAGATGAATTAAAAGAACACAAAGCAATTTCTCAGAAAGCTTCTTTCCAGTTTTTATCGGAGGATATTTCGTTTTCACCATAGCCGTCTATTGGCTTCCAAATATCATTTTTCAAATTGTGCAAGAATAATCTTAGCGAAAGGCTTCTTGAGGGGAAAGCTGTAACTCTGTGAAATGAATTCGCAAATCACAAAGAAGTTTCTCAGAAAGCTTCTTTCTAACTTTAACGACGGATATTTCCTTTGGCCCTTCAGTCTTCAAAGGGATCCGAAATAACAGTTCTCAGATTCCACAGAAATAAGACTGCCAAAAAGCTCTATGAAATACAGCTGTAACTCAGTGAGTGGAAGTCATATATCACAAAGCAGTTTCTCAGAAAGCTTCTTTTCAGTTTTTAACTGAAGATATATCCTTTTTCACTATAGGTCACTATGAGCTTCCAAATATCACTTTGCATATTCCACAAGAACTGTCTTAGCGAAAGGCTTCTTGAAGGGAAACCTGTAACTCTGTGAGATGAATTAACAAAACACAAAGCAGTTTCTCAGAATGGTTCTTTTCAGTTTTTATCTTAGGATATTTACGTTTTCACCATCGACTTCTATGGGCTTACAAATATCACTTTGCAAATTCCACAAGAACAGTCTTAGCGAAAGGCTTCTAGAGGGGAAAGCTGAAACTCTGTGAGGTGAATTAACAGAATACAGAGCAGTTTCTCAGAAAGTTTCTTTCCAGTTTTTAACTGAAGGTATTTCCTTTTTCACCATAGCCCTCGACGGGCTTTCAAATATCACTTTGCAAATTCCACAAGAACAGTCTTAGCGAACGGCTTCTTGAGGGGAAAGCTGAAACTCTGTCAGATAAATTAACAGAACACAAAGCAGTTTCTCAGAAAGTTTCTTTCCAGTTTTTAACTGAAGGTATTTCCTTTTTCACCATAGCCCTCGACGGGCTTTCAAATATCACTTTGCAAATTCCACAAGAACAGTCTTAGCGAACGGCTTCTTGAGGGGAAAGCTGAAACTCTGTCAGATAAATTAACAGAACACAAAACAGTTTGTTGGAAAGCTTCTTTCCATTTTTGATCCGAGGATATTTCCTTTTACACCATAGCCCTCTCACGGCTTCCAAATATCACTTTGCAAATTCCACGAGAACCGTCTTAGCGAAAGACTTCTGGAGGGGAAAGCTGAAACTCTGTGAGATGAATTAACAGAAAACAAAGCAGTTTCTCAGAAAGCTTCTTTCCAGTTTTTAATTGAAGATATTTCCTTTTTCACCATATCCCTCCATGGGCTTCCAAATATCACATTGCAAATTCCACAAGAACAGTCTTAGCGAAATGCTTCTTGAGGGGTAAGCTGTAACTCTGTGGGATGAATTAACAGAACACAAAGCAGTTTCTCAGAAAGCTTCTTTCCAGTTTTTATGTGAGGAAATTTCCTTTTTAAACGTACCCCTCTATGGGCTTCCAAATATCACTTTGTAAACTCCACAAGAACAGTCTTAGCGAAAGGATTCTTGATAGGAAAGCTGTAACTCTGTGCATGAATTAACAGAACACAAAGAAGTTTCTCAGAAAGCTTCTCTCCAGTTTTTAACTGAAGATATTTCCTTTTTCACCATAGCGCTCTATGGGCTTCCAAATATCTCTTTGGAAATTCCAGAAGAACAGTCTTAGTGAAGGGCTTCTTGAGGGTAGAGCTGTAATACTGTGAGATGAATTAACAAAACACAAAGCAGTTTCTCAGAAAGCTTCTTTCCAGTTTTTATGTGAGGAAATTTCCTTTTTAACCGTACCCCTCTATGGGCTTCCAAATATCACTTTGTAAACTCCACAAGAACAGTCTTAGTGAAAGGATTCGTGATAGGAAAGGTGTAACTCTGTGTATGAATTAACAGAACACAAAGCAGTTTCTCAGAAAGCTTCTCTCCAGTTTTTAACTGAAGATATTTCCATTTTCACCATAGCCCTCTATGAGCTTCCAAATATCATTTTGCAAATTTCACAACAACAGTCTTAATGAACGGCTTCTTGAGGGGAAAGCTATAACTCTGTGAGATGAATTAACGGTACGCAAAACAGTTTCTCAAAAAGCTTCTTTTCAGTTTTTATCTTAGGATATTTCCTTTTTCACCATAGCCCTCTATTGTTTTCCAAATATCACTTTGCAAATTCCACGAGAACAGTCTTAGCGAAAGGCCTCTTGAGGGGAAACTGTAGCTCTGTGAGATCAATTCACAGAACTCAAAGAAGTTTCTCAGAAAGCTTCTTTCACACTTTTAGTGGCGGATATTTCCTTTGGACCTATAGTCTTCAAAGAGATCCGAAGTAACATTTCTCAGATTCCACAGAAATAAGCCTAGCCAACAGTTCTACGAAATACAGCTGTTTCTCAGTGACAGGAAATCACATATCACAAAGCAGTTCCTCGGAAAGCTTCTTTTCACTTTTTAACTGAAGCTATATCCTTTCTCATCATAGCGACGTATGGACTTCCAAAGACCACTTTGGAAATTCCACAAGAACAGTCTTGGTGAAAGGCTTCTTGAGGGGAAAGCTGTAACTCTGTGAGATGAACTAAGAGAACACAAAACCGTTTCTCAGAAAGCTTCTTTCCAGTTTTTAACTGAAGATATTTCCCTTTTCACCATAGCCCTCTATGGGCTTCCAAATATCAATTTGAAAATAACACAAGATCAGTCTTAGTGAATGGCTTTCTGTTCGGAAAGCTGTAACTCTCTGAGATGAATTAACAAAACACAAAGCAGTTTCTCAGAAAGCTTCTTTTCAGATTTTATCTTACGATATTTCCTTTTTCACCATAGTTCTCTAAGCACTTCCAAATATCACTTCGCAAATTTCACAAGAACAGTCTTAGTAAACGACTTCTTGAGGGGAATGCTGTACCTCTGTGAGATGGATTAACAGAACACAAAGCAGTTTCTCAGAAACGTTCTTTCCACTTTTTAACTGAAGATATTTCCTTTTTCCCCATAGCACTCTATGGGCTTCCAAATATCACTTTGCAAAATCCACGAGAACAGTCTTAGTGAACGGTTTCTTGAGGGGAAAGCTGTAAGTCTGTGAGATGAATTCAGAGAACACAAAGCAGTTTCTCAGAAATTTTCTTTTCAGTTTTTATCTTAGGATATTTTCTTTTTAACCATAGATCTCTATGGTTTTCCATATACCTTTTTCCAAATTCCACAAAAACAGCTTTAGCGAAAGTTTTCTTGAGGGGAAAGCCGTAATTCTGTGAGATGAATTAACAGAACACAAAGCAATTTCTCAGAAAGCTACTTTCCAGTTTTTATCTGAAGATATTTCCTTTACACCATGGTCCTCTATGGGCTTCCAAATATCACTTTGCAAATTCCACAAGAACAGTCTTACTGAACGACTTCTTGAGGGGAAAGCTGTAATTCTATAAGATGAATTAACAGAACACAAAGTCGTTTCTCAGAAAGCTTCTTTTCAGTTCTTATCTTAGGAAATTTCTTTTTCACCACAGCCCTCTATGGGCTTCCAAATGTCACTTTGCAAATTCCACAAGAACAGTCTTAGCGGAATGCTTCTTGAGGGGAAAGGTGTAACACTGTCAGATGAATTAACAGAACACAAAGCAGTTTCTCAGAAAACTTCTTTCCAGTTTATAACTGAAGATATTTCCTTTTTCACCATAGCCCCCTATGGGTTTCCAAATAGCACTTTGAAAATTCCACAAGAACGGTCTTAATGAACGGTTTCTGGAGGGCAAAGCTGTAACTGTGTGAGATGAATTAACGGAACACAAAGTAGTTTCTCAAGAAGCTTCTTTCTAGTTTTCATCTGAGGACATTTCCTTTTTCACCATAGCCCTCTATGGGCTTCCAAATTTCACTTTGCAAATTCCACAAGAACAGTCTTAACGAAAGACTTCTTGAGGGGAAAGCTGTAACTCTGTGAGATGAATTAACAGAAAACAAAGCAGTTTCTCAGAAAGCTTCTATACAGTTTCTAACTGAAGATATTCCTTTTTTCACCATAACCCTATATGGGCTTCCAAATATTACTTTGCGAATTGCACAAGAACAGTCATAGCGAAAGGCTTCTCGAGGGGAAAGCTGTAACTCTGTGAGATGAATTAACAGAACACAAAGCAGTTTCTCAGAAAGCTTCTTTCCAGTTTTTATCTAAGGACATTTCCTTTTTCTCCATAGCCCTCTATGGGCTTCTAAATATCCCGTTCTAAATTGCACAAGAACAGTCTTAGCGAAAGGATTCTTGAGAGGAAAGCTGTAACTCTGTGAGATGAATTAAGAGAACACAAAGCAGTTTTTCAGAAAGCTTCTTTTCAGTTTTTATCTTAGGTTATTTCCTTTTTCACTGTAGACCTCTGTAGGCTTCTAAATATCACTTCCCAAATTCGACAAGAACAGTCTTAGGGAAAGGCTTCGTGAGGGGAAAGCTGTAACTTTGTGAGATGAATTAACAGAACACAACGCAGTGTCTCAGAAAGCTTCTTTCCCGTTTTAAACCGAAGATATTTCCTTTTCACCATAGCTCTCTATGGCCTTCGAAATGTCACGTTGCAAATTCCACAAGAACAGTCATAGCGAAAGGCTTCCTCAGGGGAAAGCTGTAACTCTGTGGGATGAATTTACAGATCAGAAAGCTGTTTCTCAGAAAGCTTCTTTCTCACTTTTATGGCGGATATTTCCTTTGGCCCTATAGTCTTCAACGGGAACCGAATTATCCCTTCTCAGATTCCACAGAAATAAGGTTAGCAAACAGCTCTATGACATATAGCTCTCACTCAGTGAGTGGAAGTCACGTTTCACAAAGCAGTTTCTCAGAAATGTTCTTTTCAGTTTTTATCTTAGGATATTTCCTTTTTCACCATAGCCCTCTATGGGCTTACAAATACCACTCTGCAAATTCCACAAGAACAGTCTTAGCGAAAGGCTTCTTAAGGGGAAAGCTGTAACTCTGTGAGGTGAATTAACAGAACACAAAGCAGTTTCTCAGAAAGCTTCTTTTCAGCTTTTTTCTTAGGATATTTCCTTTTTCACCATAGCCCTATAAGGGCTTACAAATATCACTATGAGTATTACACAAGAAGAGTCTTAGCAAAAGTCTTTTTGAAGGTAAAGCTGTAACTCTTTGAGATGAATTAACAGAACACCAAGCAGTTTCTTAGAAAGCTTCTTTCCATTTTTTAACTGAAGGTATTTCCCTTTTCACCACAGCCATCTATGGGCTTCGAAATATCACTTTGCAAATTCAAAAAGAACAGTCCTAGTGAAAGGCTTCTTGAGTGGAATGCTGTAACTCTGTGAGATGAATTAACAGATCTCAGAGAAGTTTCTCAGAAAGCTTCTTTCTCACTTTTAGCGGCAGATATTTCCTTTGGCCCTATAGTCTTCAAAGGGATCCAAAATAACAGTTCTCCGATTCCATAGAAATAAGGCTATCAAACAGCTCTAGGAAATAGAGCTGTAACTCAGTGAGTGGAAGTCACATAATACTAAACCGTTTCTCAGAAAGCCTCTTTCAGTTTTTAACTGAAGCTATATCCTTTTTCACCGTAGCCCTCTATGGGCTTCAAAATATCACTTTGAAAATACAGCAAGAACAGTCTTAGCGAAAGGCTTCTAGAGGGGAAAGCTGTAACTCTGTTAGGTGAATTAACAGAACACAAAGCAGTTTCTCAGGAATGTTCTTTACAGTTTTTATCTGAAGATATTTCCTTTTCTCCATAGCGCTCTATGGGCTCCCAAATATCACATTTCAAATTCCACAAGAACAATCTTAGCGAAAGACTTCCTGAGGGGAAAGCTGTAAGTCTGTGAGATGAATTAAAAGAACACAAAGCAATTTCTCAGAAAGCTTCTTTCCAGTTTTTATCGGAGGATATTTCGTTTTCACCATAGCCATCTATTGGCTTAAAAATATCATTTTTCAAATTGTGCAAGAATAATCTTAGCGAAAGGCTTCTTGAGGGGAAGCTGTAACTCTGTGAAATGAATTCGCAAATCACAAAGAAGTTTCTCAGAAAGCTTCTTTCTAACTTTAACGACGGATATTTCCTTTGGCCCTTCAGTCTTCAAAGGGATCCGAAATAACAGTTCTCAGATTCCACAGAAATAAGACTGCCAAACAGCTCTACGAAATACAGCTGTAACTCAGTGAGTGGAAGTCATATATCACAAAGCAGTTTCTCAGAAAGCTTCTTTTCAGTTTTTAACTGAAGATATATCCTTTTTCACTATAGGTCACTATGAGCTTCCAAATATCACTTTGCATATTCCACAAGAACTGTCTTAGCGAAAGGCTTCTTGAAGGGAAACCTGTAATTCTGTGAGATGAATTAACAAAACACAAAGCAGTTTCTCAGAATGGTTCTTTTCATTTTTTATCTTAGGATATTTACGTTTTCACCATCGACTTCTATGGGCTTACAAATATCACTTTGCAAATTCCACAAGAACAGTCTTAGCGAAAGGCTTCTAGAGGGGAAAGCTGAAACTCTGTGAGGTGAATTAACAGAATACAAAGCAGTTTCTCAGAAAGTTTCTTTCCAGTTTTTAACTGAAGGTATTTCCTTTTTCACCATAGAACTCGACGGGCTTTCAAATATCACTTTGCAAATTCCACAAGAACAGTCTTAGCGAACGGATTCTTGAGGGGAAAGCTGAAACTCTGTGAGGTGAGTTAACAGAATATAAAGCGGTTTCTCAGAAAGTTTCTTTCCAGTTTTTAACTGAAGGTATTTCCTTTTTCACCATAGAACTCGACAGGCTTTCAAATATCACTTTGCAAATTCCTCAAGAACAGTCTTAGCGAACGGCTTCTTGAGGGGAAACCTGAAACTCTGTCAGATAAATTAACAGAACACAAAACAGTTTGTTGGAAAGCTTCTTTCCATTTTTGATAGGAGGACATTTCCTTTTACACCATAGCCCTCTCACGGCTTCCAAATATCACTTTGCAAATTCCACGAGAACCCTCTTAGCGAAAGACTTCTGGAGGGGAAAGCTGAAACTCTGTGAGATGAATTAACAGAAAACAAAGCAGTTTCTCAGAATGCTTCTTTCCAGTTTTTAATTGAAGATATTTCCTTTTTCACCATATCCCTCCATGGGCTTCCAAATATCACATTGCAAATTCCACAAGAACAGTCTTAGCGAAATGCTTCTTGAGGGGTAAGCTGTAACTCTGTGAGATGAATTAACAGAACACAAAGCAGTTTCTCAGAAAACTTCTTTCCAGTTTTTATGGGAGGAAATTTCCTTTTTAAACGTACCCCTCTATGGGCTTCCAAATATCACTTTGTAAACTCCACAAGAACAGTCTTAGCGAAAGGATTCTTGATAGGAAAGCTGTAACTCTGTGCATGAATTAACAGAACACAAAGAAGTTTCTCAGAAAGCTTCTCTCCAGTTTTTAACTGAAGATATTTCCTTTTTCACCATAGCGCTCTATGGGCTTCCAAATATCTCTTTGGAAATTCCAGAAGAACAGTCTTAGTGAAGAGCTTCTTGAGGGTAGAGCTGTAATACTGTGAGATGAATTAACAAAACACAAAGCAGTTTCTCAGAAAGCTTCTTTCCAGTTTTTATGTGAGGAAATTTCCTTTTTAACCGTACCCCTCTATGGGCTTCCAAATATCACTTTGTAAACTCCACAAGAACAGTCTTAGCGAAAGGATTCGTGAGAGGAAAGGTGTAACTCTGTGTATGAATTAACAGAACACAAAGCAGTTTCTCAGAAAGCTTCTCTCCAGTTTTTAACTGAAGATATTTCCATTTTCACCATAGCCCTCTATGAGCTTCCAAATATCATTTTGCAAATTTCACAACAACAGTCTTAATGAACGGCTTCTTGAGGGGAAAGCTATAACTCTGTGAGATGAATTAACGGTACGCAAAACAGTTTCTCAAAAAGCTTCTTTTCAGTTTTTATCTTAGGGTATTTCCTTTTTCACCATAGCCCTCTATTGTTTTCCAAATATCACTTTGCAAATTCCACGAGAACAGTCTTAGCGAAAGGCCTCTTGAGGGGAAACTGTAGCTCTGTGAGATCAATTCACAGAACTCAAAGAAGTTTCTCAGAAAGCTTCTTTCACACTTTTAGTGGCGGATATTTCCTTTGGACCTATACTCTTCAAAGAGATCCGAAGTAACATTTCTCAGATTCCACAGAAATAAGCCTAGCCAACAGTTCTACGAAATACAGCTGTTTCTCAGTGACAGGAAATCACATATCACAAAGCAGTTCCTCGGAAAGCTTCTTTTCACTTTTTAACTGAAGCTATATCCTTTTTCACCATAGCGACGTATGGACTTCCAAAGACCACTTTGGAAATTCCACAAGAACAGTCTTGGTGAAAGGCTTCTTGAGGGGAAAGCTGTAACTCTGTGAGATGAACTAAGAGAACACAAAACCGTTTCTCAGAAAGCTTCTTTCCAGTTTTTAACTGAAGATATTTCCCTTTTCACCATAGCCCTCTATGGGCTTCCAAATATCAATTTGAAAATAACACAAGATCAGTCTTAGTGAATGGCTTTCTGTTCGGAAAGCTGTAACTCTCTGAGATGAATTAACAAAACACAAAGCAGTTTCTCAGAAAGCTTCTTTTCAGTTTTTATCTTACGATATTTCCTTTTTCACCATAGTTCTCTAAGCACTTCCAAATATCACTTCGCAAATTTCACAAGAACAGTCTTAGTAAACGACTTCTTGAGGGGAATGCTGTACCTCTGTGAGATGGATTAACAGAACACAAAGCAGTTTCTCAGAAACGTTCTTTCCACTTTTTAACTGAAGATATTTCCTTTTTCCCCATAGCACTCTATGGGCTTCCAAATATCACTTTGCAAAATCCACGAGAACAGTCTTAGTGAACGGTTTCTTGAGGGGAAAGCTGTAAGTCTGTGAGATGAATTCAGAGAACAGAAAGCAGTTTCTCAGAAATTTTCTTTTCAGTTTTTATCTTAGGATATTTTCTTTTTAACCATAGATCTCTATGGTTTTCTATATACCTTTTTCCAAATTCCACAAAAACAGCTTTAGCGAAAGTTTTCTTGAGGGGAAAGCCGTAATTCTGTGAGATGAATTAACAGAACACAAAGCAATTTCTCAGAAAGCTACTTTCCAGTTTTTATCTGAAGATATTTCCTTTACACCATGGTCCTCTATGGGCTTCCAAATATCACTTTGCAAATTCCACAAGAACAGTCTTACTGAACGACTTCTTGAGGGGAAAGCTGTAATTCTATAAGATGAATTAACAGAACACAAAGTCGTTTCTCAGAAAGCTTCTTTTCAGTTCTTATCTGAGGAAATTTCTTTTTCACCACAGCCCTCTATGGGCTTCCAAATATCACTTTGCAAAATCCACGAGAACAGTCTTAGTGAACGGTTTCTTGAGGGGAAAGCTGTAAGTCTGTGAGATGAATTCAGAGAACACAAAGCAGTTTCTCAGAAATTTTCTTTTCAGTTTTTATCTTAGGATATTTTCTTTTTAACCATAGATCTCTATGGTTTTCCATATACCTTTTTCCAAATTCCACAAAAACAGCTTTAGCGAAAGTTTTCTTGAGGGGAAAGCCGTAATTCTGTGAGATGAATTAACAGAACACAAAGCAATTTCTCAGAAAGCTACTTTCCAGTTTTTATCTGAAGATATTTCCTTTACACCATGGTCCTCTATGGGCTTCCAAATATCACTTTGCAAATTCCACAAGAACAGTCTTACTGAACGACTTCTTGAGGGGAAAGCTGTAATTCTATAAGATGAATTAACAGAACACAAAGTCGTTTCTCAGAAAGCTTCTTTTCAGTTCTTATCTGAGGAAATTTCTTTTTCACCACAGCCCTCTATGGGCTTCCAAATGTCACTTTGCAAATTCCACAAGAACAGTCTTAGCGGAATGCTTCTTGAGGGGAAAGGTGTAACACTGTCAGATGAATTAACAGAACACAAAGCAGTTTCTCAGAAAGATTCTTTTCAGCTTTTTTCTTAGGATATTTCTTTTTTCACATAGCCCCCTATGGGTTTCCAAATAGCACTTTGAAAATTCCACAAGAACGGTCTTAATGAACGGTTTCTGGAGGGCAAAGCTGTAACTGTGTGAGATGAATTAACGGAACACAAAGTAGTTTCTCAAGAAGCTTCTTTCTAGTTTTCATCTGAGGACATTTCCTTTTTCACCATAGCCCTCTATGGGCTTCCAAATTTCACTTTGCAAATTCCACAAGAACAGTCTTAACGAAAGACTTCTTGAGGGGAAAGCTGTAACTCTGTGAGATGAATTAACAGAAAACAAAGCAGTTTCTCAGAAAGCTTCTATACAGTTTCTAACTGAAGATATTCCTTTTTTCACCATAACCCTATATGGGCTTCCAAATATTACTTTGCGAATTACACAAGAACAGTCATAGCGAAATGCATCTCTAGGGGAAAGCTGTAACTCTGTGAGATGAATTAACACAACACAAAGCAGTTTCTCAGAAAGCTTCTTTCCAGTTTTTATCTAAGGACATTTCCTTTTTCTCCATAGCCCTCTATGGGCTTCTAAATATCACGTTCTAAATTGCACAAGAACAGTCTTAGTGAAAGGATTCTTGAGAGGAAAGCTGTAACTCTGTGAGATGAATTAAGAGAACACAAAGCAGTTTTTCAGAAAGCTTCTTTTCAGTTTTTATCTTAGGTTATTTCCTTTTTCACTGTAGACCTCTGTAGGCTTCTAAATATCACTTCCCAAATTCGACAAGAACAGTCTTAGGGAAAGGCTTCGTGAGGGGAAAGCTGTAACTTTGTGAGATGAATTAACAGAACACAACGCAGTGTCTCAGAAAGCTTCTTTCCCGTTTTAAACCGAAGATATTTCCTTTTCACCATAGCTCTCTATGGCCTTCGAAATGTCACTTTGCAAATTCCACAAGAACAGTCATAGCGAAAGGCTTCCTCAGGGGAAAGCTGTAACTCTGTGGGATGAATTTACAGATCAGAAAGCTGTTTCTCAGAAAGCTTCTTTCTCACTTTTATGGCGGATATTTCCTTTGGCCCTATAGTCTTCAACGGGAACCAAATTATCCCTTCTCAGATTCCACAGAAATAAGGTTAGCAAACAGCTCTATGACATATAGCTCTCACTCAGTGAGTGGAAGTCACGTATCACAAAGCAGTTTCTCAGAAATGTTCTTTTCAGTTTTTATCTTAGGATATTTCCTTTTTCACCATAGCCCTCTATGGGCTTACAAATACCACTCTGCAAATTCCACAAGAACAGTCTTACCGAAAGGCTTCTTAAGGGGAAAGCTGTAACTCTGTGAGGTGAATTAACAGAACACAAAGCAGTTTCTCAGAAAGCTTCTTTTCAGCTTTTTTCTTAGGATATTTCCTTTTTCACCATAGCCCTATAAGGGCTTACAAATATCACTATGAGTATTACACAAGAAGAGTCTTAGCAAAAGTCTTTTTGAGGGTAAAGCTGTAACTCTTTGAGATGAATTAACAGAACACCAAGCAGTTTCTTAGAAAGCTTCTTTCCATTTTTTAACTGAAGGTATTTCCCTTTTCACCACAGCCGTCTATGGGCTTCGAAATATCACTTTGCAAATTCAAAAAGAACAGTCCTAGCGAAAGGCTTCTTGAGTGGAATACTGTAACTCTGTGAGATGAATTAACAGATCTCAGAGAAGTTTCTCAGAAAGCTTCTTTCTCACTTTTAGCGGCAGATATTTCCTTTGGCCCTATAGTCTTCAAAGGGATCCAAAATAACAGTTCTCCGATTCCATAGAAATAAGGCTATCAAACAGCTCTAGGAAATAGAGCTGTAACTCAGTGAGTGGAAGTCACATAATACTAAACCGTTTCTCAGAAAGCCTCTTTCAGTTTTTAACTGAAGCTATATCCTTTTTCACCGTAGCCCTCTATGGGCTTCAAAATATCACTTTGAAAATACATCAAGAACAGTCTTAGCGAAAGGCTTCTAGAGGGGAGAGCTGTAACTCTGTTAGGTGAATTAACAGAACACAAAGCAGTTTCTCAGGAATGTTCTTTACAGTTTTTATCTGAAGATATTTCCTTTTCTCCATAGCGCCCTATGGGCTACCAAATATCACATTTCAAATTCCGCAAGAACAGTCTTAGCGAAAGACTTCCTGAGGGGAAAGCTGTAAGTCTGTGAGATGAATTAAAAGAACACAAAGCAATTTCTCAGAAAGCTTCTTTCCAGTTTTTATCGGAGGATATTTCGTTTTCACCATAGCCGTCTATTGGCTTCCAAATATCATTTTTCAAATTGTGCAAGAATAATCTTAGCGAAAGGCTTCTTGAGGGGAAAGCTGTAACTCTGTGAAATGAATTCGCAAATCACAAAGAAGTTTCTCAGAAAGCTTCTTTCTAACTTTAACGACGGATATTTCCTTTGGCCCTTCAGTCTTCAAAGGGATCCGAAATAAGAGTTCTCAGATTCCACAGAAATAAGACTGCCAAACAGCTCTACGAAATACAGCTGTAACTCAGTGAGTGGAAGTCATATATCACAAAGCAGTTTCTCAGAAAGCTTCTTTTCAGTTTTTAACTGAAGATATATCCTTTTTCACTATAGGTCACTATGAGCTTCCAAATATCACTTTGCATATTCCACAAGAACTGTCTTAGCGAAAGGCTTCTTGAAGGGAAACCTGTAACTCTGTGAGATGAATTAACAAAACACAAAGAAGTTTCTCAGAATGGTTCTTTTCAGTTTTTATCTTAGGATATTTACGTTTTCACCATCGACTTCTATGGGCTTACAAATATCACTTTGCAAATTCCACAAGAACAGTCTTAGCGAAAGGCTTCTAGAGGGGAAAGCTGAAACTCTGTGAGGTGAATTAACAGAATACAAAGCAGTTTCTCAGAAAGTTTCTTTCCAGTTTTAACTGAAGGTATTTCCTTTTTCACCATAGCCCTCGACGGGCTTTCAAATATCACTTTGCAAATTCCACAAGAACAGTCTTAGCGAACGGCTTCTTGAGGGGAAAGCTGAAACTCTGTGAGGTGAGTTAACAGAATATAAAGCAGTTTCTCAGAAAGTTTCTTTCCAGTTTTTAACTGAAGGTATTTCCTTTTTCACCATAGAACTCGACAGGCTTTCAAATATCACTTTGCAAATTCCTCAAGAACAGTCTTAGCGAACGGCTTCTTGAGGGGAAACCTGAAACTCTGTCAGATAAATTAACAGAACACAAAACAGTTTGTTGGAAAGCTTCTTTCCATTTTTGATAGGAGGACATTTCCTTTTACACCATAGCCCTCTCACGGCTTCCAAATATCACTTTGCAAATTCACGAGAACCCTCTTAGCGAAAGACTTCTGGAGGGGAAAGCTGAAACTCTGTGAGATGAATTAACAGAAAACAAAGCAGTTTCTCAGAAAGCTTCTTTCCAGTTTTTAATTGAAGATATTTCCTTTTTCACCATATCCCTCCATGGGCTTCCAAATATCACATTGCAAATTCCACAAGAACAGTCTTAGCGAAATGCTTCTTGAGGGGTAAGCTGTAACTCTGTGAGATGAATTAACAGAACACAAAGCAGTTTCTCAGAACACTTCTTTCCAGTTTTTATGTGAGGAAATTTCCTTTTTAAACGTACCCCTCTATGGGCTTCCAAATATCACTTTGTAAACTCCACAAGAACAGTCTTAGCGAAAGGATTCTTGATAGGAAAGCTGTAACTCTGTGCATGAATTAACAGAACACAAAGAAGTTTCTCAGAAAGCTTCTCTCCAGTTTTTAACTGAAGATATTTCCTTTTTCACCATAGCGCTCTATGGGCTTCCAAATATCTCTTTGGAAATTCCAGAAGAACAGTCTTAGTGAAGGGCTTCTTGAGGGTAGAGCTGTAATACTGTGAGATGAATTAACAAAACACAAAGCAGTTTCTCAGAAAGCTTCTTTCCAGTTTTTATGTGAGGAAATTTCCTTTTTAACCGTACCCCTCTATGGGCTTCCAAATATCACTTTGTAAACTCCACAAGAACAGTCTTAGCGAAAGGATTCGTGAGAGGAAAGGTGTAACTCTGTGTATGAATTAACAGAACACAAAGCAGTTTCTCAGAAAGCTTCTCTCCAGTTTTTAACTGAAGATATTTCCATTTTCACCATAGCCCTCTATGAGCTTCCAAATATCATTTTGCAAATTTCACAACAACAGTCTTAATGAACGGCTTCTTGAGGGGAAAGCTATAACTCTGTGAGATGAATTAACGGTACGCAAAACAGTTTCTCAAAAAGCTTCTTTTCAGTTTTTATCTTAGGATATTTCCTTTTTCACCATAGCCCTCTATTGTTTTCCAAATATCACTTTGCAAATTCCACGAGAACAGTCTTAGCGAAAGGCCTCTTGAGGGGAAACTGTAGCTCTGTGAGATCAATTCACAGAACTCAAAGAAGTTTCTCAGAAAGCTTCTTTCACACTTTTAGTGGCGGATATTTCCTTTGGACCTATAGTCTTCAAAGAGATCCGAAGTAACATTTCTCAGATTCCACAGAAATAAGCCTAGCCAACAGTTCTACGAAATACAGCTGTTTCTCAGTGACAGGAAATCACATATCACAAAGCAGTTCCTCGGAAAGCTTCTTTTCACTTTTTAACTGAAGCTATATCCTTTTTCACCATAGCGACGTATGGACTTCCAAAGACCACTTTGGAAATTCCACAAGAACAGTCTTGGTGAAAGGCTTCTTGAGGGGAAAGCTGTAACTCTGTGAGATGAACTAAGAGAACACAAAACCGTTTCTCAGAAAGCTTCTTTCCAGTTTTTAACTGAAGATATTTCCCTTTTCACCATAGCCCTCTATGGGCTTCCAAATATCAATTTGAAAATAACAAAAGATCAGTCTTAGTGAATGGCTTTCTGTTCGGAAAGCTGTAACTCTCTGAGATGAATTAACAAAACACAAATCAGTTTCTCAGAAAGCTTCTTTTCAGTTTTTACCTTACGATATTTCCTTTTTCACCATAGTTCTCTAAGCACTTCCAAATATCACTTCGCAAATTTCACAAGAACAGTCTTAGTAAACGACTTCTTGAGGGGAATGCTGTACCTCTGTGAGATGGATTAACAGAACACAAAGCAGTTTCTCAGAAACGTTCTTTCCACTTTTTAACTGAAGATATTTCCTTTTTCCCCATAGCACTCTATGGGCTTCCAAATATCACTTTGCAAAATCCACGAGAACAGTCTTAGTGAACGGTTTCTTGAGGGGAAAGCTGTAAGTCTGTGAGATGAATTCAGAGAACACAAAGCAGTTTCTCAGAAATTTTCTTTTCAGTTTTTATCTTAGGATATTTTCTTTTTAACCATAGATCTCTATGGTTTTCCATATACCTTTTTCCAAATTCCACAAAAACAGCTTTAGCGAAAGTTTTCTTGAGGGGAAAGCCGTAATTCTGTGAGATGAATTAACAGAACACAAAGCAATTTCTCAGAAAGCTACTTTCCAGTTTTTATCTGAAGATATTTCCTTTACACCATGGTCCTCTATGGGCTTCCAAATATCACTTTGCAAATTCCACAAGAACAGTCTTACTGAACGACTTCTTGAGGGGAAAGCTGTAATTCTATAAGATGAATTAACAGAACACAAAGTCGTTTCTCAGAAAGCTTCTTTTCAGTTCTTATCTTAGGAAATTTCTTTTTCACCACAGCCCTCTATGGGCTTCCAAATGTCACTTTGCAAATTCCACAAGAACAGTCTTAGCGGAATGCTTCTTGAGGGGAAAGGTGTAACACTGTCAGATGAATTAACAGAACACAAAGCAGTTTCTCAGAAAACTTCTTTCCAGTTTATAACTGAAGATATTTCCTTTTTCACCATAGCCCCCTATGGGTTTCCAAATAGCACTTTGAAAATTCCACAAGAACGGTCTTAATGAACGGTTTCTGGAGGGCAAAGCTGTAACTGTGTGAGATGAATTAACGGAACACAAAGTAGTTTCTCAAGAAGCTTCTTTCTAGTTTTCATCTGAGGACATTTCCTTTTTCACCATAGCCCTCTATGGGCTTCCAAATTTCACTTTGCAAATTCCACAAGAACAGTCTTAACGAAAGACTTCTTGAGGGGAAAGCTGTAACTCTGTGAGATGAATTAACAGAAAACAAAGCAGTTTCTCAGAAAGCTTCTATACAGTTTCTAACTGAAGATATTCCTTTTTTCACCATAACCCTATATGGGCTTCCAAATATTACTTTGCGAATTGCACAAGAACAGTCATAGCGAAAGGCTTCTCGAGGGGAAAGCTGTAACTCTGTGAGATGAATTAACAGAACACAAAGCAGTTTCTCAGAAAGCTTCTTTCCAGTTTTTATCTAAGGACAGTTCCTTTTTCTCCATAGCCCTCTATGGGCTTCTAAATATCACGTTCTAAATTGCACAAGAACAGTCTTAGCGAAAGGATTCTTGAGAGGAAAGCTGTAACTCTGTGAGATGATTTGAGAGAACACAAAGCAGTTTTTCAGAAAGCTTCTTTTCAGTTTTTATCTTAGGTTATTTCCTTTTTCACTGTAGACCTCTGTAGGCTTCTAAATATCACTTCCCAAATTCGACAAGAACAGTCTTAGGGAAAGGCTTCGTGAGGGGAAAGCTGTAACTTTGTGAGATGAATTAACAGAACACAACGCAGTGTCTCAGAAAGCTTCTTTCCCGTTTTAAACCGAAGATATTTCCTTTTCACCATAGCTCTCTATGGCCTTCGAAATGTCACGTTGCAAATTCCACAAGAACAGTCATAGCGAAAGGCTTCCTCAGGGGAAAGCTGTAACTCTGTGGGATGAATTTACAGATCAGAAAGCTGTTTCTCAGAAAGCTTCTTTCTCACTTTTATGGCGGATATTTCCTTTGGCCCTATAGTCTTCAACGGGAACCAAATTATCCCTTCTCAGATTCCACAGAAATAAGGTTAGCAAACAGCTCTATGACATATAGCTCTCACTCAGTGAGTGGAAGTCACGTATCACAAAGCAGTTTCTCAGAAATGTTCTTTTCAGTTTTTATCTTAGGATATTTCCTTTTTCACCATAGCCCTCTATGGGCTTACAAATACCACTCTGCAAATTCCACAAGAACAGTCTTAGCGAAAGGCTTCTTAAGGGGAAAGCTGTAACTCTGTGAGGTGAATTAACAGAACACAAAGCAGTTTCTCAGAAAGCTTCTTTTCAGCTTTTTTCTTAGGATATTTCCTTTTTCACCATAGCCCTATAAGGGCTTACAAATATCACTATGAGTATTACACAAGAAGAGTCTTAGCAAAAGTCTTTTTGAAGGTAAAGCTGTAACTCTTTGAGATGAATTAACAGAACACCAAGCAGTTTCTTAGAAAGCTTCTTTCCATTTTTTATCTGAAGGTATTTCCCTTTTCACCACAGCCATCTATGGGCTTCGAAATATCACTTTGCAAATTCAAAAAGAACAGTCCTAGCGAAAGGCTTCTTGAGTGGAATGCTGTAACTCTGTGAGATGAATTAACAGATCTCAGAGAAGTTTCTCAGAAAGCTTCTTTCTCACTTTTAGCGGCAGATATTTCCTTTGGCCCTATAGTCTTCAAAGGGATCCAAAATAACAGTTCTCCGATTCCATAGAAATAAGGCTATCAAACAGCTCTAGGAAATAGAGCTGTAACTCAGTGAGTGGAAGTCACATAATACTAAACCGTTTCTCAGAAAGCCTCTTTCAGTTTTTAACTGAAGCTATATCCTTTTTCACCGTAGCCCTCTATGGGCTTCAAAATATCACTTTGAAAATACAGCAAGAACAGTCTTAGCGAAAGGCTTCTAGAGGGGAAAGCTGTAACTCTGTTAGGTGAATTAACAGAACACAAAGCAGTTTCTCAGGAATGTTCTTTACAGTTTTTATCTGAAGATATTTCCTTTTCTCCATAGCGCTCTATGGGCTACCAAATATCACATTTCAAATTCCGCAAGAACAGTCTTAGCGAAAGACTTCCTGAGGGGAAAGCTGTAACTCTGTGAGATGAATTAACAGAACACAAAGCAATTTCTCAGAAAGCTTCTTTCCAGTTTTTATCGGAGGATATTTCGTTTTCACCATAGCCGTCTATTGGCTTCCAAATATCATTTCTCAAATTGTGCAAGAATAATCTTAGCGAAAGGCTTCTTGAGGGGAAAGCTGTAACTCTGTGAAATGAATTCGCAAATCACAAAGAAGTTTCTCAGAAAGCTTCTTTCTAACTTTAACGACGGATATTTCCTTTGGCCCTTCAGTCTTCAAAGGGATCCGAAATAACAGTTCTCAGATTCCACAGAAATAAGACTGCCAAACAGCTCTACGAAATACAGCTGTAACTCAGTGAGTGGAAGTCATATATCACAAAGCAGTTTCTCAGAAAGCTTCTTTTCAGTTTTTAACTGAAGATATATCCTTTTTCACTATAGGTCACTATGAGCTTCCAAATATCACTTTGCATATTCCACAAGAACTGTCTTAGCGAAAGGCTTCTTGAAGGGAAACCTGTAACTCTGTGAGATGAATTAACAAAACACAAAGAAGTTTCTCAGAATGGTTCTTTTCAGTTTTTATCTTAGGATATTTACGTTTTCACCATCGACTTCTATTGGCTTACAAATATCACTTTGCAAATTCCACAAGAACAGTCTTAGCGAAAGGCTTCTAGAGGGGAAAGCTGAAACTCTGTGAGGTGAATTAACAGAATACAAAGCAGTTTCTCAGAAAGTTTCTTTCCAGTTTTTAACTGAAGGTATTTCCTTTTTCACCATAGCCCTCGACGGGCTTTCAAATATCACTTTGCAAATTCCACAAGAACAGTCTTAGCGAACGGCTTCTTGAGGGGAAAGCTGAAACTCTGTCAGATAAATTAACAGAACACAAAGCAGTTTCTCAGAAAGTTTCTTTCCAGTTTTTAACTGAAGGTATTTCCTTTTTCACCATAGCCCTCGACGGGCTTACAAATATCACTTTGCAAATTCCACAAGAATAGTCTTAGCGAACGGCTTCTTGAGGGGAAAGCTGAAACTCTGTCAGATTAATTAACAGAACACAAAACAGTTTGTTGGAAAGCTTCTTTCCATTTTTGATCCGAGGACATTTCCTTTTACACCATAGCCCTCTCACGGCTTCCAAATATCACTTTGCAAATTCCACGAGAACCGTCTTAGCGAAAGACTTCTGGAGGGGAAAGCTGAAACTCTGTGAGATGAATTAACAGAAAACAAAGCAGTTTCTCAGAAAGCTTCTTTCCAGTTTTTAATTGAAGATATTTCCTTTTTCACCATATCCCTCCATGGGCTTCCAAATATCACATTGCAAATTCCACAAGAACAGTCTTAGCGAAATGCTTCTTGAGGGGTAAGCTGTAACTCTGTGAGATGAATTAACAGAACACAAAGCAGTTTCTCAGAAAACTTCTTTCCAGTTTTTATGTGAGGAAATTTCCTTTTTAAACGTACCCCTCTATGGGCTTCCAAATATCACTTTGTAAACTCCACAAGAACAGTCTTAGCGAAAGGATTCTTGATAGGAAAGCTGTAACTCTGTGCATGAATTAACAGAACACAAAGAAGTTTCTCAGAAAGCTTCTCTCCAGTTTTTAACTGAAGATATTTCCTTTTTCACCATAGCGCTCTATGGGCTTCCAAATATCTCTTTGGAAATTCCAGAAGAACAGTCTTAGTGAAGGGCTTCTTGAGGGTAGAGCTGTAATACTGTGAGATGAATTAACAAAACACAAAGCAGTTTCTCAGAAAGCTTCTTTCCAGTTTTTATGTGAGGAAATTTCCTTTTTAACCGTACCCCTCTATGGGCTTCCAAATATCACTTTGTAAACTCCACAAGAACAGTCTTAGCGAAAGGATTCGTGATAGGAAAGGTGTAACTCTGTGTATGAATTAACAGAACACAAAGCAGTTTCTCAGAAAGCTTCTCTCCAGTTTTTAACTGAAGATATTTCCATTTTCACCATAGCCCTCTATGAGCTTCCAAATATCATTTTGCAAATTTCACAACAACAGTCTTAATGAACGGCTTCTTGAGGGGAAAGCTATAACTCTGTGAGATGAATTAACGGTACGCAAAACAGTTTCTCAAAAAGCTTCTTTTCAGTTTTTATCTTAGGATATTTCCTTTTTCACCATAGCCCTCTATTGTTTTCCAAATATCACTTTGCAAATTCCACGAGAACAGTCTTAGCGAAAGGCCTCTTGAGGGGAAACTGTAGCTCTGTGAGATCAATTCACAGAACTCAAAGAAGTTTCTCAGAAAGCTTCTTTCACACTTTTAGTGGCAGATATTTCCTTTGGACCTATAGTCTTCAAAGAGATCCGAAGTAACATTTCTCAGATTCCACAGAAATAAGCCTAGCCAACAGTTCTACGAAATACAGCTGTTTCTCAGTGACAGGAAATCACATATCACAAAGCAGTTCCTCGGAAAGCTTCTTTTCACTTTTTAACTGAAGCTATATCCTTTTTCACCATAGCGACGTATGGACTTCCAAAGACCACTTTGGAAATTCCACAAGAACAGTCTTGGTGAAAGGCTTCTTGAGGGGAAAGCTGTAACTCTGTGAGATGAACTAAGAGAACACAAAACCGTTTCTCAGAAAGCTTCTTTCCAGTTTTTAACTGAAGATATTTCCCTTTTCACCATAGCCCTCTATGGGCTTCCAAATATCAATTTGAAAATAACACAAGATCAGTCTTAGTGAATGGCTTTCTGTTCGGAAAGCTGTAACTCTCTGAGATGAATTAACAAAACACAAAGCAGTTTCTCAGAAAGCTTCTTTTCAGTTTTTATCTTACGATATTTCCTTTTTCGCCATAGTTCTCTAAGCACTTCCAAATATCACTTCGCAAATTTCACAAGAACAGTCTTAGTAAACGACTTCTTGAGGGGAATGCTGTACCTCTGTGAGATGGATTAACAGAACACAAAGCAGTTTCTCAGAAACGTTCTTTCCACTTTTTAACTGAAGATATTTCCTTTTTCCCCATAGCACTCTATGGGCTTCCAAATATCACTTTGCAAAATCCACGAGAACAGTCTTAGTGAACGGTTTCTTGAGGGGAAAGCTGTAAGTCTGTGAGATGAATTCAGAGAACACAAAGCAGTTTCTCAGAAATTTTCTTTTCAGTTTTATCTTAGGATATTTTCTTTTTAACCATAGATCTCTATGGTTTTCCATATACCTTTTTCCAAATTCCACAAAAACAGCTTTAGCGAAAGTTTTCTTGAGGGGAAAGCCGTAATTCTGTGAGATGAATTAACAGAACACAAAGCAATTTCTCAGAAAGCTACTTTCCAGTTTTTATCTGAAGATATTTCCTTTACACCATGGTCCTCTATGGGCTTCCAAATATCACTTTGCAAATTCCACAAGAACAGTCTTACTGAACGACTTCTTGAGGGGAAAGCTGTAATTCTATAAGATGAATTAACAGAACACAAAGTCGTTTCTCAGAAAGCTTCTTTTCAGTTCTTATCTGAGGAAATTTCTTTTTCACCACAGCCCTCTATGGGCTTCCAAATGTCACTTTGCAAATTCCACAAGAACAGTCTTAGCGGAATGCTTCTTGAGGGGAAAGGTGTAACACTGTCAGATGAATTAACAGAACACAAAGCAGTTTCTCAGAAAACTTCTTTCCAGTTTATAACTGAAGATATTTCCTTTTTCACCATAGCCCCCTATGGGTTTCCAAATAGCACTTTGAAAATTCCACAAGAACGGTCTTAATGAACGGTTTCTGGAGGGCAAAGCTGTAACTGTGTGAGATGAATTAACGGAACACAAAGTAGTTTCTCAAGAAGCTTCTTTCTAGTTTTCATCTGAGGACATTTCCTTTTTCACCATAGCCCTCTATGGGCTTCCAAATTTCACTTTGCAAATTCCACAAGAACAGTCTTAACGAAAGACTTCTTGAGGGGAAAGCTGTAACTCTGTGAGATGAATTAACAGAAAACAAAGCAGTTTCTCAGAAAGCTTCTATACAGTTTCTAACTGAAGATATTCCTTTTTTCACCATAACCCTATATGGGCTTCCAAATATTACTTTGCGAATTGCACAAGAACAGTCATAGCGAAAGGCTTCTCGAGGGGAAAGCTGTAACTCTGTGAGATGAATTAACAGAACACAAAGCAGTTTCTCAGAAAGCTTCTTTCCAGTTTTTATCTAAGGACAGTTCCTTTTTCTCCATAGCCCTCTATGGGCTTCTAAATATCACGTTCTAAATTGCACAAGAACAGTCTTAGCGAAAGGATTCTTGAGAGGAAAGCTGTAACTCTGTGAGATGATTTGAGAGAACACAAAGCAGTTTTTCAGAAAGCTTCTTTTCAGTTTTTATCTTAGGTTATTTCCTTTTTCACTGTAGACCTCTGTAGGCTTCTAAATATCACTTCCCAAATTCGACAAGAACAGTCTTAGGGAAAGGCTTCGTGAGGGGAAAGCTGTAACTTTGTGAGATGAATTAACAGAACACAACGCAGTGTCTCAGAAAGCTTCTTTCCCGTTTTAAACCGAAGATATTTCCTTTTCACCATAGGTCTCTATGGGCTTCGAAATGTCACGTTGCAAATTCCACAAGAACAGTCATAGCGAAAGGCTTCCTCAGGGGAAAGCTGTAACTCTGTGGGATGAATTTACAGATCAGAAAGCTGTTTCTCAGAAAGCTTCTTTCTCACTTTTATGGCGGATATTTCCTTTGGCCCTATAGTCTTCAACGGGAACCAAATTATCCCTTCTCAGATTCCACAGAAATAAGGTTAGCAAACAGCTCTATGACATATAGCTCTCACTCAGTGAGTGGAAGTCACGTATCACAAAGCAGTTTCTCAGAAATGTTCTTTTCAGTTTTTATCTTAGGATATTTCCTTTTTCACCATAGCCCTCTATGGGCTTACAAATACCACTCTGCAAATTCCACAAGAACAGTCTTAGCGAAAGGCTTCTTAAGGGGAAAGCTGTAACTCTGTGAGGTGAATTAACAGAACACAAAGCAGTTTCTCAGAAAGCTTCTTTTCAGCTTTTTTCTTAGGATATTTCCTTTTTCACCATAGCCCTATAAGGGCTTACAAATATCACTATGAGTATTACACAAGAAGAGTCTTAGCAAAAGTCTTTTTGAAGGTAAAGCTGTAACTCTTTGAGATGAATTAACAGAACACCAAGCAGTTTCTTAGAAAGCTTCTTTCCATTTTTTAACTGAAGGTATTTCCCTTTTCACCACAGCCATCTATGGGCTTCGAAATATCACTTTGCAAATTCAAAAAGAACAGTCCTAGCGAAAGGCTTCTTGAGTGGAATGCTGTAACTCTGTGAGATGAATTAACAGATCTCAGAGAAGTTTCTCAGAAAGCTTCTTTCTCACTTTTAGCGGCAGATATTTCCTTTGGCCCTATAGTCTTCAAAGGGATCCAAAATAACAGTTCTCCGATTCCATAGAAATAAGGCTATCAAACAGCTCTAGGAAATAGAGCTGTAACTCAGTGAGTGGAAGTCACATAATACTAAACCGTTTCTCAGAAAGCCTCTTTCAGTTTTTAACTGAAGCTATATCCTTTTTCACCGTAGCCCTCTATGGGCTTCAAAATATCACTTTGAAAATACAGCAAGAACAGTCTTAGCGAAAGGCTTCTAGAGGGGAAAGCTGTAACTCTGTTAGGTGAATTAACAGAACACAAAGCAGTTTCTCAGGAATGTTCTTTACAGTTTTTATCTGAAGATATTTCCTTTTCTCCATAGCGCTCTATGGGCTCCCAAATATCACATTTCAAATTCCACAAGAACAATCTTAGCGAAAGACTTCCTGAGGGGAAAGCTGTAAGTCTGTGAGATGAATTAAAAGAACACAAAGCAATTTCTCAGAAAGCTTCTTTCCAGTTTTTATCGGAGGATATTTCGTTTTCACCATAGCCATCTATTGGCTTCCAAATATCATTTTTCAAATTGTGCAAGAATAATCTTAGCGAAAGGCTTCTTGAGGGGAAAGCTGTAACTCTGTGAAATGAATTCGCAAATCACAAAGAAGTTTCTCAGAAAGCTTCTTTCTAACTTTAACGACGGATATTTCCTTTGGCCCTTCAGTCTTCAAAGGGATCCGAAATAACAGTTCTCAGATTCCACAGAAATAAGACTGCCAAACAGCTCTACGAAATACAGCTGTAACTCAGTGAGTGGAAGTCATATATCACAAAGCAGTTTCTCAGAATGCTTCTTTTCAGTTTTTAACTGAAGATATATCCTTTTTCACTATAGGTCACTATGAGCTTCCAAATATCACTTTGCATATTCCACAAGAACTGTCTTAGCGAAAGGTTTCTTGAAGGGAAACCTGTAACTCTGTGAGATGAATTAACAAAACACAAAGCAGTTTCTCAGAATGGTTCTTTTCAGTTTTTATCTTAGGATATTTACGTTTTCACCATCGACTTCTATGGGCTTACAAATATCACTTTGCAAATTCCACAAGAACAGTCTTAGCGAAAGGCTTCTAGAGGGGAAAGCTGAAACTCTGTGAGGTGAATTAACAGAATACAAAGCAGTTTCTCAGAAAGTTTCTTTCCAGTTTTTAACTGAAGGTATTTCCTTTTTCACCATAGAACTCGACGGGCTTTCAAATATCACTTTGCAAATTCCACAAGAACAGTCTTAGCGAACGGATTCTTGAGGGGAAAGCTGAAACTCTGTGAGGTGAGTTAACAGAATATAAAGCAGTTTCTCAGAAAGTTTCTTTCCAGTTTTTAACTGAAGGTATTACCTTTTTCACCATAGAACTCGACAGGCTTTCAAATATCACTTTGCAAATTCCTCAAGAACAGTCTTAGCGAACGGCTTCTTGAGGGGAAACCTGAAACTCTGTCAGATAAATTAACAGAACACAAAACAGTTTGTTGGAAAGCTTCTTTCCATTTTTGATAGGAGGACATTTCCTTTAACACCATAGCCCTCTCACGGCTTCCAAATATCACTTTGCAAATTCCACGAGAACCCTCTTAGCGAAAGACTTCTGGAGGGGAAAGCTGAAACTCTGTGAGATGAATTAACAGAAAACAAAGCAGTTTCTCAGAAAGCTTCTTTCCAGTTTTTAATTGAAGATATTTCCTTTTTCACCATATCCCTCCATGGGCTTCCAAATATCACATTGCAAATTCCACAAGAACAGTCTTAGCGAAATGCTTCTTGAGGGGTAAGCTGTAACTCTGTGAGATGAATTAACAGAACACAAAGCAGTTTCTCAGAAAACTTCTTTCCAGTTTTTATGTGAGGAAATTTCCTTTTTAAACGTACCCCTCTATGGGCTTCCAAATATCACTTTGTAAACTCCACAAGAACAGTCTTAGCGAAAGGATTCTTGATAGGAAAGCTGTAACTCTGTGCATGAATTCACAGAACACAAAGAAGTTTCTCAGAAAGCTTCTCTCCAGTTTTTAACTGAAGATATTTCCTTTTTCACCATAGCGCTCTATGGGCTTCCAAATATCTCTTTGGAAATTCCAGAAGAACAGTCTTAGTGAAGGGCTTCTTGAGGGTAGAGCTGTAATACTGTGAGATGAATTAACAAAACACAAAGCAGTTTCTCAGAAAGCTTCTTTCCAGTTTTTATGTGAGGAAATTTCCTTTTTAACCGTACCCCTCTATGGGCTTCCAAATATCACTTTGTAAACTCCACAAGAACAGTCTTAGCGAAAGGATTCGTGATAGGAAAGGTGTAACTCTGTGTATGAATTAACAGAACACAAAGCAGTTTCTCAGAAAGCTTCTCTCCAGTTTTTAACTGAAGATATTTCCATTTTCACCATAGCCCTCTATGAGCTTCCAAATATCATTTTGCAAATTTCACAACAACAGTCTTAATGAACGGCTTCTTGAGGGGAAAGCTATAACTCTGTGAGATGAATTGACGGTACGCAAAACAGTTTCTCAAAAAGCTTCTTTTCAGTTTTTATCTTAGGATATTTCCTTTTTCACCATAGCCCTCTATTGTTTTCCAAATATCACTTTGCAAATTCCACGAGAACAGTCTTAGCGAAAGGCCTCTTGAGGGGAAACTGTAGCTCTGTGAGATCAATTCACAGAACTCAAAGAAGTTTCTCAGAAAGCTTCTTTCACACTTTTAGTGGCGGATATTTCCTTTGGACCTATAGTCTTCAAAGAGATCCGAAGTAACATTTCTCAGATTCCACAGAAATAAGCCTAGCCAACAGTTCTACGAAATACAGCTGTTTCTCAGTGACAGGAAATCACATATCACAAAGCAGTTCCTCGGAAAGCTTCTTTTCACTTTTTAACTGAAGCTATATCCTTTTTCACCATAGCGACGTATGGACTTCCAAAGACCACTTTGGAAATTCCACAAGAACAGTCTTGGTGAAAGGCTTCTTGAGGGGAAAGCTGTAACTCTGTGAGATGAACTAAGAGAACACAAAACCGTTTCTCAGAAAGCTTCTTTCCAGTTTTTAACTGAAGATATTTCCCTTTTCACCATAGCCCTCTATGGGCTTCCAAATATCAATTTGAAAATAACACAAGATCAGTCTTAGTGAATGGCTTTCTGTTCGGAAAGCTGTAACTCTCTGAGATGAATTAACAAAACACAAAGCAGTTTCTCAGAAAGCTTCTTTTCAGTTTTTCTCTTACGATATTTCCTTTTTCACCATAGTTCTCTAAGCACTTCCAAATATCACTTCGCAAATTTCACAAGAACAGTCTTAGTAAACGACTTCTTGAGGGGAATGCTGTACCTCTGTGAGATGGATTAACAGAACACAAAGCAGTTTCTCAGAAACGTTCTTTCCACTTTTTAACTGAAGATATTTCCTTTTTCCCCATAGCACTCTATGGGCTTCCAAATATCACTTTGCAAAATCCACGAGAACAGTCTTAGTGAACGGTTTCTTGAGGGGAAAGCTGTAAGTCTGTGAGATGAATTCAGAGAACACAAAGCAGTTTCTCAGAAATTTTCTTTTCAGTTTTTATCTTAGGATATTTTCTTTTTAACCATAGATCTCTATGGTTTTCCATATACCTTTTTCCAAATTCCACAAAAACAGCTTTAGCGAAAGTATTCTTGAGGGGAAAGCCGTAATTCTGTGAGATGAATTAACAGAACACAAAGCAATTTCTCAGAAAGCTACTTTCCAGTTTTTATCTGAAGATATTTCCTTTACACCATGGTCCTCTATGGGCTTCCAAATATCACTTTGCAAATTCCACAAGAACAGTCTTACTGAACGACTTCTTGAGGGGAAAGCTGTAATTCTATAAGATGAATTAACAGAACACAAAGTCGTTTCTCAGAAAGCTTCTTTTCAGTTCTTATCTTAGGAAATTTCTTTTTCACCACAGCCCTCTATGGGCTTCCAAATGTCACTTTGCAAATTCCACAAGAACAGTCTTAGCGGAATGCTTCTTGAGGGGAAAGGTGTAACACTGTCAGATGAATTAACAGAACACAAAGCAGTTTCTCAGAAAACTTCTTTCCAGTTTATAACTGAAGATATTTCCTTTTTCACCATAGCCCCCTATGGGTTTCCAAATAGCACTTTGAAAATTCCACAAGAACGGTCTTAATGAACGGTTTCTGGAGGGCAAAGCTGTAACTGTGTGAGATGAATTAACAGAACACAAAGTAGTTTCTCAAGAAGCTTCTTTCTAGTTTTCATCTGAGGACATTTCCTTTTTCACCATAGCCCTCTATGGGCTTCCAAATTTCACTTTGCAAATTCCACAAGAACAGTCTTAACGAAAGACTTCTTGAGGGGAAAGCTGTAACTCTGTGAGATGAATTAACAGAAAACAAAGCAGTTTCTCAGAAAGCTTCTATACACTTTCTAACTGAAGATATTCCTTTTTTCACCATAACCCTATATGGGCTTCCAAATATTACTTTGCGAATTACACAAGAACAGTCATAGCAAAAGGCTTCTCGAGGGGAAAGCTGTAACTCTGTGAGATGAATTAACAGAACACAAAGCAGTTTCTCAGAAAGCTTCTTTCCAGTTTTTATCTAAGGACATTTCCTTTTTCTCCATAGCCCTCTATGGGCTTCTAAATATCACGTTCTAAATTGCACAAGAACAGTCTTAGTGAAAGGATTCTTGAGAGGAAAGCTGTAACTCTGTGAGATGAATTAAGAGAACACAAAGCAGTTTTTCAGAAAGCTTCTTTTCAGTTTTTATCTTAGGTTATTTCCTTTTTCACTGTAGACCTCTGTAGGCTTCTAAATATCACTTCCCAAATTCGACAAGAACAGTCTTAGGGAAAGGCTTCGTGAGGGGAAAGCTGTAACTTTGTGAGATGAATTAACAGAACACAACGCAGTGTCTCAGAAAGCTTCTTTCCCGTTTTAAACCGAAGATATTTCCTTTTCACCATAGCTCTCTATGGGCTTCGAAATGTCACGTTGCAAATTCCACAAGAACAGTCATAGCGAAAGGCTTCCTCAGGGGAAAGCTGTAACTCTGTGGGATGAATTCACAGATCAGAAAGCTGTTTCTCAGAAAGCTTCTTTCTCACTTTTATGGCGGATATTTCCTTTGGCCCTATAGTCTTCAAAGGGAACCGAATTATCCCTTCTCAGATTCCACAGAAATAAGGTTAGCAAACAGCTCTATGACATATAGCTCTCACTCAGTGAGTGGAAGTCACGTATCACAAAGCAGTTTCTCAGAAATGTTCTTTTCAGTTTTTATCTTAGGATATTTCCTTTTTCACCATAGCCCTCTATGGGCTTACAAATACCACTCTGCAAATTCCACAAGAACAGTCTTACCGAAAGGCTTCTTAAGGGGAAAGCTGTAACTCTGTGAGGTGAATTAACAGAACACAAAGCAGTTTCTCAGAAAGCTTCTTTTCAGCTTTTTTCTTAGGATATTTCCTTTTTCACCATAGCCCTATAAGGGCTTACAAATATCACTATGAGTATTACACAAGAAGAGTCTTAGCAAAAGTCTTTTTGAAGGTAAAGCTGTAACTCTTTGAGATGAATTAACAGAACACCAAGCAGTTTCTTAGAAAGCTTCTTTCCATTTTTTAACTGAAGGTATTTCCCTTTTCACCACAGCCATCTATGGGCTTCGAAATATCACTTTGCAAATTCAAAAAGAACAGTCCTAGCGAAAGGCTTCTTGAGTGGAATGCTGTAACTCTGTGAGATGAATTAACAGATCTCAGAGAAGTTTCTCAGAAAGCTTCTTTCTCACTTTTAGCGGCAGATATTTCCTTTGGCCCTATAGTCTTCAAAGGGATCCAAAATAACAGTTCTCCGATTCCATAGAAATAAGGCTATCAAACAGCTCTAGGAAATAGAGCTGTAACTCAGTGAGTGGAAGTCACATAATACTAAACCGTTTCTCAGAAAGCCTCTTTCAGTTTTTAACTGAAGCTATATCCTTTTTCACCGTAGCCCTCTATGGGCTTCAAAATATCACTTTGAAAATACAGCAAGAACAGTCTTAGCGAAAGGCTTCTAGAGGGGAAAGCTGTAACTCTGTTAGGTGAATTAACAGAACACAAAGCAGTTTCTCAGGAATGTTCTTTACAGTTTTTATCTGAAGATATTTCCTTTTCTCCATAGCGCTCTATGGGCTACCAAATATCACATTTCAAATTCCGCAAGAACAGTCTTAGCGAAAGACTTCCTGAGGGGAAAGCTGTAAGTCTGTGAGATGAATTAAAAGAACACAAAGCAATTTCTCAGAAAGCTTCTTTCCAGTTTTTATCGGAGGATATTTCGTTTTCACCATAGCCGTCTATTGGCTTCCAAATATCATTTCTCAAATTGTGCAAGAATAATCTTAGCGAAAGGCTTCTTGAGGGGAAAGCTGTAACTCTGTGAAATGAATTCGCAAATCACAAAGAAGTTTCTCAGAAAGCTTCTTTCTAACTTTAACGACGGATATTTCCTTTGGCCCTTCAGTCTTCAAAGGGATCCGAAATAACAGTTCTCAGATTCCACAGAAATAAGACTGCCAAACAGCTCTACGAAATACAGCTGTAACTCAGTGAGTGGAAGTCATATATCACAAAGCAGTTTCTCAGAAAGCTTCTTTTCAGTTTTTAACTGAAGATATATCCTTTTTCACTATAGGTCACTATGAGCTTCCAAATATCACTTTGCATATTCCACAAGAACTGTCTTAGCGAAAGGCTTCTTGAAGGGAAACCTGTAACTCTGTGAGATGAATTAACAAAACACAAAGAAGTTTCTCAGAATGGTTCTTTTCAGTTTTTATCTTAGGATATTTACGTTTTCACCATCGACTTCTATTGGCTTACAAATATCACTTTGCAAATTCCACAAGAACAGTCTTAGCGAAAGGCTTCTAGAGGGGAAAGCTGAAACTCTGTGAGGTGAATTAACAGAATACAAAGCAGTTTCTCAGAAAGTTTCTTTCCAGTTTTTAACTGAAGGTATTTCCTTTTTCACCATAGCCCTCGACGGGCTTTCAAATATCACTTTGCAAATTCCACAAGAACAGTCTTAGCGAACGGCTTCTTGAGGGGAAAGCTGAAACTCTGTCAGATAAATTAACAGAACACAAAGCAGTTTCTCAGAAAGTTTCTTTCCAGTTTTTAACTGAAGGTATTTCCTTTTTCACCATAGCCCTCGACGGGCTTACAAATATCACTTTGCAAATTCCACAAGAATAGTCTTAGCGAACGGCTTCTTGAGGGGAAAGCTGAAACTCTGTCAGATAAATTAACAGAACACAAAACAGTTTGTTGGAAAGCTTCTTTCCATTTTTGATCCGAGGACATTTCCTTTTACACCATAGCCCTCTCACGGCTTCCAAATATCACTTTGCAAATTCCACGAGAACCGTCTTAGCGAAAGACTTCTGGAGGGGAAAGCTGAAACTCTGTGAGATGAATTAACAGAAAACAAAGCAGTTTCTCAGAAAGCTTCTTTCCAGTTTTTAATTGAAGATATTTCCTTTTTCACCATATCCCTCCATGGGCTTCCAAATATCACATTGCAAATTCCACAAGAACAGTCTTAGCGAAATGCTTCTTGAGGGGTAAGCTGTAACTCTGTGAGATGAATTAACAGAACACAAAGCAGTTTCTCAGAAAACTTCTTTCCAGTTTTTATGTGAGGAAATTTCCTTTTTAAACGTACCCCTCTATGGGCTTCCAAATATCACTTTGTAAACTCCACAAGAACAGTCTTAGCGAAAGGATTCTTGATAGGAAAGCTGTAACTCTGTGCATGAATTAACAGAACACAAAGAAGTTTCTCAGAAAGCTTCTCTCCAGTTTTTAACTGAAGATATTTCCTTTTTCACCATAGCGCTCTATGGGCTTCCAAATATCTCTTTGGAAATTCCAGAAGAACAGTCTTAGTGAAGGGCTTCTTGAGGGTAGAGCTGTAATACTGTGAGATGAATTAACAAAACACAAAGCAGTTTCTCAGAAAGCTTCTTTCCAGTTTTTATGTGAGGAAATTTCCTTTTTAACCGTACCCCTCTATGGGCTTCCAAATATCACTTTGTAAACTCCACAAGAACAGTCTTAGCGAAAGGATTCGTGATAGGAAAGGTGTAACTCTGTGTATGAATTAACAGAACACAAAGCAGTTTCTCAGAAAGCTTCTCTCCAGTTTTTAACTGAAGATATTTCCATTTTCACCATAGCCCTCTATGAGCTTCCAAATATCATTTTGCAAATTCCACAACAACAGTCTTAATGAACGGCTTCTTGAGGGGAAAGCTATAACTCTGTGAGATGAATTGACGGTACGCAAAACAGTTTCTCAAAAAGCTTCTTTTCAGTTTTTATCTTAGGATATTTCCTTTTTCACCATAGCCCTCTATTGTTTTCCAAATATCACTTTGCAAATTCCACGAGAACAGTCTTAGCGAAAGGCCTCTTGAGGGGAAACTGTAGCTCTGTGAGATCAATTCACAGAACTCAAAGAAGTTTCTCAGAAAGCTTCTTTCACACTTTTAGTGGCGGATATTTCCTTTGGACCTATAGTCTTCAAAGAGATCCGAAGTAACATTTCTCAGATTCCACAGAAATAAGCCTAGCCAACAGTTCTACGAAATACAGCTGTTTCTCAGTGACAGGAAATCACATATCACAAAGCAGTTCCTCGGAAAGCTTCTTTTCACTTTTTAACTGAAGCTATATCCTTTTTCACCATAGCGACGTATGGACTTCCAAAGACCACTTTGGAAATTCCACAAGAACAGTCTTGGTGAAAGGCTTCTTGAGGGGAAAGCTGTAACTCTGTGAGATGAACTAAGAGAACACAAAACCGTTTCTCAGAAAGCTTCTTTCCAGTTTTTAACTGAAGATATTTCCCTTTTCACCATAGCCCTCTATGGGCTTCCAAATATCAATTTGAAAATAACACAAGATCAGTCTTAGTGAATGGCTTTCTGTTCGGAAATCTGTAACTCTCTGAGATGAATTAACAAAACACAAAGCAGTTTCTCAGAAAGCTTCTTTTCAGTTTTTATCTTACGATATTTCCTTTTTCACCATAGTTCTCTAAGCACTTCCAAATATCACTTCGCAAATTTCACAAGAACAGTCTTAGTAAACGACTTCTTGAGGGGAATGCTGTACCTCTGTGAGATGGATTAACAGAACACAAAGCAGTTTCTCAGAAACGTTCTTTCCACTTTTTAACTGAAGATATTTCCTTTTTCCCCATAGCACTCTATGGGCTTCCAAATATCACTTTGCAAAATCCACGAGAACAGTCTTAGTGAACGGTTTCTTGAGGGGAAAGCTGTAAGTCTGTGAGATGAATTCAGAGAACACAAAGCAGTTTCTCAGAAATTTTCTTTTCAGTTTTTATCTTAGGATATTTTCTTTTTAACCATAGATCTCTATGGTTTTCCATATACCTTTTTCCAAATTCCACAAAAACAGCTTTAGCGAAAGTATTCTTGAGGGGAAAGCCGTAATTCTGTGAGATGAATTAACAGAACACAAAGCAATTTCTCAGAAAGCTACTTTCCAGTTTTTATCTGAAGATATTTCCTTTACACCATGGTCCTCTATGGGCTTCCAAATATCACTTTGCAAATTCCACAAGAACAGTCTTACTGAACGACTTCTTGAGGGGAAAGCTGTAATTCTATAAGATGAATTAACAGAACACAAAGTCGTTTCTCAGAAAGCTTCTTTTCAGTTCTTATCTTAGGAAATTTCTTTTTCACCACAGCCCTCTATGGGCTTCCAAATGTCACTTTGCAAATTCCACAAGAACAGTCTTAGCGGAATGCTTCTTGAGGGGAAAGGTGTAACACTGTCAGATGAATTAACAGAACACAAAGCAGTTTCTCAGAAAACTTCTTTCCAGTTTATAACTGAAGATATTTCCTTTTTCACCATAGCCCCCTATGGGTTTCCAAATAGCACTTTGAAAATTCCACAAGAACGGTCTTAATGAACGGTTTCTGGAGGGCAAAGCTGTAACTGTGTGAGATGAATTAACAGAACACAAAGTAGTTTCTCAAGAAGCTTCTTTCTAGTTTTCATCTGAGGACATTTCCTTTTTCACCATAGCCCTCTATGGGCTTCCAAATTTCACTTTGCAAATTCCACAAGAACAGTCTTAACGAAAGACTTCTTGAGGGGAAAGCTGTAACTCTGTGAGATGAATTAACAGAAAACAAAGCAGTTTCTCAGAAAGCTTCTATACACTTTCTAACTGAAGATATTCCTTTTTTCACCATAACCCTATATGGGCTTCCAAATATTACTTTGCGAATTACACAAGAACAGTCATAGCAAAAGGCTTCTCGAGGGGAAAGCTGTAACTCTGTGAGATGAATTAACAGAACACAAAGCAGTTTCTCAGAAAGCTTCTTTCCAGTTTTTATCTAAGGACATTTCCTTTTTCTCCATAGCCCTCTATGGGCTTCTAAATATCACGTTCTAAATTGCACAAGAACAGTCTTAGTGAAAGGATTCTTGAGAGGAAAGCTGTAACTCTGTGAGATGAATTAAGAGAACACAAAGCAGTTTTTCAGAAAGCTTCTTTTCAGTTTTTATCTTAGGTTATTTCCTTTTTCACTGTAGACCTCTGTAGGCTTCTAAATATCACTTCCCAAATTCGACAAGAACAGTCTTAGGGAAAGGCTTCGTGAGGGGAAAGCTGTAACTTTGTGAGATGAATTAACAGAACACAACGCAGTGTCTCAGAAAGCTTCTTTCCCGTTTTAAACCGAAGATATTTCCTTTTCACCATAGCTCTCTATGGCCTTCGAAATGTCACGTTGCAAATTCCACAAGAACAGTCATAGCGAAAGGCTTCCTCAGGGGAAAGCTGTAACTCTGTGGGATGAATTCACAGATCAGAAAGCTGTTTCTCAGAAAGCTTCTTTCTCACTTTTATGGCGGATATTTCCTTTGGCCCTATAGTCTTCAAAGGGAACCGAATTATCCCTTCTCAGATTCCACAGAAATAAGGTTAGCAAACAGCTCTATGACATATAACTCTCACTCAGTGAGTAGAAGTCACGTATCACAAAGCAGTTTCTCAGAAATGTTCTTTTAGTTTTTATCTTAGGATATTTCCTTTTTCACCATAGCCCTCTATGGGCTTACAAATACCACTCTGCAAATTCCACAAGAACAGTCTTACCAAAAGGCTTCTTAAGGGGAAAGCTGTAACTCTGTGAGGTGAATTAACAGAACACAAAGCAGTTTCTCAGAAAGCTTCTTTTCAGCTTTTATCTTAGGATATTTCCTTTTTCACCATAGCCCTATAAGGGCTTACAAATATCACTATGAGTATTACACAAGAAGAGTCTTAGCAAAAGTCTTTTTGAGGGTAAAGCTGTAACTCTTTGAGATGAATTAACAGAACACCAAGCAGTTTCTTAGAAAGCTTCTTTCCATTTTTTAACTGAAGGTATTTCCCTTTTCACCACAGCCGTCTATGGGCTTCGAAATATCACTTTGCAAATTCAAAAAGAACAGTCCTAGCGAAAGGCTTCTTGAGTGGAATGCTGTAACTCTGTGAGATGAATTAACAGATCTCAGAGAAGTTTCTCAGAAAGCTTCTTTCTCACTTTTAGCGGCAGATATTTCCTTTGGCCCTATAGTCTTCAAAGGGATCCAAAATAACAGTTCTCCGATTCCATAGAAATAAGGCTATCAAACAGCTCTAGGAAATAGAGCTGTAACTCAGTGAGTGGAAGTCACATAATACTAAACCGTTTCTCAGAAAGCCTCTTTCAGTTTTTAACTGAAGCTATATCCTTTTTCACCGTAGCCCTCTATGGGCTTCAAAATATCACTTTGAAAATACAGCAAGAACAGTCTTAGCGAAAGGCTTCTAGAGGGGAAAGCTGTAACTCTGTTAGGTGAATTAACAGAACACAAAGCAGTTTCTCAGGAATGTTCTTTACAGTTTTTATCTGAAGATATTTCCTTTTCTCCATAGCGCTCTATGGGCTCCCAAATATCACATTTCAAATTCCACAAGAACAATCTTAGCGAAAGACTTCCTGAGGGGAAAGCTGTAAGTCTGTGAGATGAATTAAAAGAACACAAAGCAATTTCTCAGAAAGCTTCTTTCCAGTTTTTATCGGAGGATATTTCGTTTTCACCATAGCCATCTATTGGCTTCCAAATATCATTTTTCAAATTGTGCAAGAATAATCTTAGCGAAAGGCTTCTTGAGGGGAAAGCTGTAACTCTGTGAAATGAATTCGCAAATCACAAAGAAGTTTCTCAGAAAGCTTCTTTCTAACTTTAACGACGGATATTTCCTTTGGCCCTTCAGTCTTCAAAGGGATCCGAAATAACAGTTCTCAGATTCCACAGAAATAAGACTGCCAAACAGCTCTACGAAATACAGCTGTAACTCAGTGAGTGGAAGTCATATATCACAAAGCAGTTTCTCAGAAAGCTTCTTTTCAGTTTTTAACTGAAGATATATCCTTTTTCACTATAGGTCACTATGAGCTTCCAAATATCACTTTGCATATTCCACAAGAACTGTCTTAGCGAAAGGCTTCTTGAAGGGAAACCTGTAACTCTGTGAGATGAATTAACAAAACACAAAGCAGTTTCTCAGAATGGTTCTTTTCAGTTTTTATCTTAGGATATTTACGTTTTCACCATCGACTTCTATGGGCTTACAAATATCACTTTGCAAATTCCACAAGAACAGTCTTAGCGAAAGGCTTCTAGAGGGGAAAGCTGAAACTCTGTGAGGTGAATTAACAGAACACAAAGCAGTTTCTCAGAAAGTTTCTTTCCAGTTTTTAACTGAAGGTATTTCCTTTTTCACCATAGAACTCGACGGGCTTTCAAATATCACTTTGCAAATTCCACAAGAACAGTCTTAGCGAACGGATTCTTGAGGGGAAAGCTGAAACTCTGTGAGGTGAGTTAACAGAATATAAAGCAGTTTCTCAGAAAGTTTCTTTCCAGTTTTTAACTGAAGGTATTTCCTTTTTCACCATAGAACTCGACAGGCTTTCAAATATCACTTTGCAAATTCCTCAAGAACAGTCTTAGCGAACGGCTTCTTGAGGGGAAACCTGAAACTCTGTGAGATGAATTAACAGAAAACAAAGCAGTTTCTCAGAAAGCTTCTTTCCAGTTTTTAATTGAAGATATTTCCTTTTTCACCATATCCCTCCATGGGCTTCCAAATATCACATTGCAAATTCCACAAGAACAGTCTTAGCGAAATGCTTCTTGAGGGGTAAGCTGTAACTCTGTGAGATGAATTAACAGAACACAAAGCAGTTTCTCAGAACACTTCTTTCCAGTTTTTATGTGAGGAAATTTCCTTTTTAAACGTACCCCTCTATGGGCTTCCAAATATCACTTTGTAAACTCCACAAGAACAGTCTTAGCGAAAGGATTCTTGATAGGAAAGCTGTAACTCTGTGTATGAATTAACAGAACACAAAGAAGTTTCTCAGAAAGCTTCTCTCCAGTTTTTAACTGAAGATATTTCCATTTTCACCATAGCCCTCTATGAGCTTCCAAATATCATTTTGCAAATTTCACAACAACAGTCTTAATGAACGGCTTCTTGAGGGGAAAGCTATAACTCTGTGAGATGAATTAATGGTACGCAAAACAGTTTCTCAAAAAGCTTCTTTTCAGTTTTTATCTTAGGATATTTCCTTTTTCACCATAGCCCTCTATTGTTTTCCAAATATCACTTTGCAAATTCCACGAGAACAGTCTTAGCGAAAGGCCTCTTGAGGGGAAACTGTAGCTCTGTGAGATCAATTCACAGAACTCAAAGAAGTTTCTCAGAAAGCTTCTTTCACACTTTTAGTGGCGGATATTTCCTTTGGACCTATAGTCTTCAAAGAGATCCGAAGTAACATTTCTCAGATTCCACAGAAATAAGCCTAGCCAACAGTTCTACGAAATACAGCTGTTTCTCAGTGACAGGAAATGACATATCACAAAGCAGTTCCTCGGAAAGCTTCTTTTCACTTTTTAACTGAAGCTATATCCTTTTTCACCATAGCGACGTATGGACTTCCAAAGACCACTTTGGAAATTCCACAAGAACAGTCTTGGTGAAAGGCTTCTTGAGGGGAAAGCTGTAACACTGTGAGATGAACTAAGAGAACACAAAACCGTTTCTCAGAAAGCTTCTTTCCAGTTTTTAACTGAAGATATTTCCCTTTTCAACATAGCCCTCTATGGGCTTCCAAATATCAATTTGAAAATAACACAAGATCAGTCTTAGTGAATGGCTTTTTGTTCGGAAAGCTGTAACTCTCTGAGATGAATTAACAAAACACAAAGCAGTTTTTCAGAAAGCTTCTTTTCAGTTTTTATCTTAGGTTATTTCCTTTCTCACTGTAGACCTCTGTAGGCTTCTAAATATCACTTCCCAAATTCGACAAGAACAGTCTTAGAGAAAGGCTTCATGAGGGGAAAGCTGTAACTTTGTGAGATGAATTAACAGAACACAACGCAGTGTCTCAGAAAGCTTCTTTCCCGTTTTAAACCGAAGATATTTCCTTTTCACCATAGCTCTCTATGGCCTTCGAAATGTCACTTTGCAAATTCCACAAGAACAGTCATAGCGAAAGGCTTCCTCAGGGGAAAGCTGTAACTCTGTGGGATGAATTCACAGATCAGAAAGCTGTTTCTCAGAAAGCTTCTTTCTCACTTTTATGGCGGATATTTCCTTTGGCCCTATAGTCTTCAAAGGGAACTGAATTATCCCTTCTCAGATTCCACAGAAATAAGGTTAGCAAACAGCTCTATGACATATAGCTCTCACTCAGTGAGTGGAAGTCACGTATCACAAAGCAGTTTCTCAGAAATTTTCTTTTCAGTTTTTATCTTAGGATATTTCCTTTTTTACCATGGCCCTCTATGGGCTTACAAATACCACTCTGCAAATTCCACAAGAACAGTCTTACCAAAAGGCTTCTTAAGGGGAAAGCTGTAACTCTGTGAGGTGAATTAACAGAACACAAAGCAGTTTCTCAGAAAGCTTCTTTTCAGCTTTTATCTTAGGATATTTCCTTTTTCACCATAGCCCTATAAGGGCTTACAAATATCACTATGAGTATTACAGAAGAAGAGTCTTAGCAAAAGTCTTTTTGAGGGTAAAGCTGTAACTCTTTGAGATGAATTAACAGAACACAATGCAGTTTCTTAGAAAGCTTCTTTCCATTTTTTAACTGAAGGTATTTCCCTTTTCACCACAGCCGTCTATGGGCTTCGAAATATCACTTTGCAAATTCAAAAAGAACAGTCGTAGCGAAAGGCTTCTTGAATGGAATGCTGTAACTCTGTGAGATGAATTAACAGATCTCAGAGAAGTTTCTCAGAAAGCTTCTTTCTCACTTTTAGCGGCAGATATTTCCTTTGGCCCTATAGTCTTCAAAGGGATCCAAAATAACAGTTCTCCGATTCCATAGAAATAAGGCTATCAAACAGCTCTAGGAAATAGAGCTGTAACTCAGTGAGTGGAAGTCACATAATACTAAACCGTTTCTCAGAAAGCCTCTTTCAGTTTTTAACTGAAGCTATATCCTTTTTCACCGTAGCCCTCTATGGGCTTCAAAATATCACTTTGAAAATACAGCAAGAACAGTCTTAGCGAAAGGCTTCTAGAGGGGAAAGCTGTAACTCTGTTAGGTGAATTAACAGAACACAAAGCAGTTTCTCAGGAATGTTCTTTACAGTTTTTATCTGAAGATATTTCCTTTTCTCCATAGCGCTCTATGGGCTACCAAATATCACATTTCAAATTCCACAAGAACAGTCTTAGCGAAAGACTTCCTGAGGGGAAAGCTGTAAGTCTGTGAGATGAATTAAAAGAACACAAAGCAATTTCTCAGAAAGCTTCTTTCCAGTTTTTATCGGAGGATATTTCGTTTTCACCATAGCCGTCTATTGGCTTCCAAATATCATTTTTCAAATTGTGCAAGAATAATCTTAGCGAAAGGCTTCTTGAGGGGAAAGCTGTAACTCTGTGAAATGAATTCGCAAATCACAAAGAAGTTTCTCAGAAAGCTTCTTTCTAACTTTAACGACGGATATTTCCTTTGGCCCTTCAGTCTTCAAAGGGATCCGAAATAAGAGTTCTCAGATTCCACAGAAATAAGACTGCCAAACAGCTCTACGAAATACAGCTGTAACTCAGTGAGTGGAAGTCATATATCACAAAGCAGTTTCTCAGAAAGCTTCTTTTCAGTTTTTAACTGAAGATATATCCTTTTTCACTATAGGTCACTATGAGCTTCCAAATATCACTTTGCATATTCCACAAGAACTGTCTTAGCGAAAGGCTTCTTGAAGGGAAACCTGTAACTCTGTGAGATGAATTAACAAAACACAAAGCAGTTTCTCAGAATGGTTCTTTTCAGTTTTTATCTTAGGATATTTACCTTTTCACCATCGACTTCTATGGGCTTACAAATATCACTTTGCAAATTCCACAAGAACAGTCTTAGCGAAAGGCTTCTAGAGGGGAAAGCTGAAACTCTGTGAGGTGAATTAACAGAATACAAAGCAGTTTCTCAGAAAGTTTCTTTCCAGTTTTTAACTGAAGGTATTTCCTTTTTCACCATAGCCCTCGACGGGCTTTCAAATATCACTTTGCAAATTCCACAAGAACAGTCTTAGCGAACGGATTCTTGAGGGGAAAGCTGAAACTCTGTGAGGTGAGTTAACAGAATATAAAGCAGTTTCTCAGAAAGTTTCTTTCCAGTTTTTAACTGAAGGTATTTCCTTTTTCACCATAGAACTCGACAGGCTTTCAAATATCACTTTGCAAATTCCTCAAGAACAGTCTTAGCGAACGGCTTCTTGAGGGGAAACCTGAAACTCTGTCAGATAAATTAACAGAACACAAAACAGTTTGTTGGAAAGCTTCTTTCCATTTTTGATAGGAGGACATTTCCTTTTACACCATAGCCCTCTCACGGCTTCCAAATATCACTTTGCAAATTCCACGAGAACCGTCTTAGCGAAAGACTTCTGGAGGGGAAAGCTGAAACTCTGTGAGATGAATTAACAGAAAACAAAGCAGTTTCTCAGAAAGCTTCTTTCCAGTTTTTAATTGAAGATATTTCCTTTTTCACCATATCCCTCCATGGGCTTCCAAATATCACATTGCAAATTCCACAAGAACAGTCTTAGCGAAATGCTTCTTGAGGGGTAAGCTGTAACTCTGTGAGATGAATTAACAGAACACAAAGCAGTTTCTCAGAAAACTTCTTTCCAGTTTTTATGTGAGGAAATTTCCTTTTTAAACGTACCCCTCTATGGGCTTCCAAATATCACTTTGTAAACTCCACAAGAACAGTCTTAGCGAAAGGATTCTTGATAGGAAAGCTGTAACTCTGTGCATGAATTAACAGAACACAAAGAAGTTTCTCAGAAAGCTTCTCTCCAGTTTTTAACTGAAGATATTTCCTTTTTCACCATAGCGCTCTATGGGCTTCCAAATATCTCTTTGGAAATTCCAGAAGAACAGTCTTAGTGAAGGGCTTCTTGAGGGTAGAGCTGTAATACTGTGAGATGAATTAACAAAACACAAAGCAGTTTCTCAGAAAGCTTCTTTCCAGTTTTTATGTGAGGAAATTTCCTTTTTAACCGTACCCCTCTATGGGCTTCCAAATATCACTTTGTAAACTCCACAAGAACAGTCTTAGCGAAAGGATTCGTGATAGGAAAGGTGTAACTCTGTGTATGAATTAACAGAACACAAAGCAGTTTCTCAGAAAGCTTCTCTCCAGTTTTTAACTGAAGATATTTCCATTTTCACCATAGCCCTCTATGAGCTTCCAAATATCATTTTGCAAATTTCACAACAACAGTCTTAATGAACGGCTTCTTGAGGGGAAAGCTATAACTCTGTGAGATGAATTAACGGTACGCAAAACAGTTTCTCAAAAAGCTTCTTTTCAGTTTTTATCTTAGGATATTTCCTTTTTCACCATAGCCCTCTATTGTTTTCCAAATATCACTTTGCAAATTCCACGAGAACAGTCTTAGCGAAAGGCCTCTTGAGGGGAAACTGTAGCTCTGTGAGATCAATTCACAGAACTCAAAGAAGTTTCTCAGAAAGCTTCTTTCACACTTTTAGTGGCGGATATTTCCTTTGGACCTATAGTCTTCAAAGAGATCCGAAGTAACATTTCTCAGATTCCACAGAAATAAGCCTAGCCAACAGTTCTACGAAATACAGCTGTTTCTCAGTGACAGGAAATCACATATCACAAAGCAGTTCCTCGGAAAGCTTCTTTTCACTTTTTAACTGAAGCTATATCCTTTTTCACCATAGCGACGTATGGACTTCCAAAGACCACTTTGGAAATTCCACAAGAACAGTCTTGGTGAAAGGCTTCTTGAGGGGAAAGCTGTAACACTGTGAGATGAACTAAGAGAACACAAAACCGTTTCTCAGAAAGCTTCTTTCCAGTTTTTAACTGAAGATATTTCCCTTTTCAACATAGCCCTCTATGGGCTTCCAAATATCAATTTGAAAATAACACAAGATCAGTCTTAGTGAATGGCTTTTTGTTCGGAAAGCTGTAACTCTCTGAGATGAATTAACAAAACACAAAGCAGTTTTTCAGAAAGCTTCTTTTCAGTTTTTATCTTAGGTTATTTCCTTTTTCACTGTAGACCTCTGTAGGCTTCTAAATATCACTTCCCAAATTCGACAAGAACAGTCTTAGAGAAAGGCTTCATGAGGGGAAAGCTGTAACTTTGTGAGATGAATTAACAGAACACAACGCAGTGTCTCAGAAAGCTTCTTTCCCGTTTTAAACCGAAGATATTTCCTTTTCACCATAGCTCTCTATGGCCTTCGAAATGTCACTTTGCAAATTCCACAAGAACAGTCATAGTGAAAGGCTTCCTCAGGGGAAAGCTGTAACTCTGTGGGATGAATTCACAGATCAGAAAGCTGTTTCTCAGAAAGCTTCTTTCTCACTTTTATGGCGGATATTTCCTTTGGCCCTATAGTCTTCAAAGGGAACTGAATTATCCCTTCTCAGATTCCACAGAAATAAGGTTAGCAAACAGCTCTATGACATATAGCTCTCACTCAGTGAGTGGAAGTCACGTATCACAAAGCAGTTTCTCAGAAATGTTCTTTTCATTTTTTATCTTAGGATATTTCCTTTTTTACCATGGCCCTCTATGGGCTTACAAATACCACTCTGCAAATTCCACAAGAACAGTCTTACCAAAAGGCTTCTTAAGGGGAAAGCTGTAACTCTGTGAGGTGAATTAACAGAACACAAAGCAGTTTCTCAGAAAGCTTCTTTTCAGCTTTTATCTTAGGATATTTCCTTTTTCACCATAGCCCTATAAGGGCTTACAAATATCACTATGAGTATTACACAAGAAGAGTCTTAGCAAAAGTCTTTTTGAGGGTAAAGCTGTAACTCTTTGAGATGAATTAACAGAACACAATGCAGTTTCTTAGAAAGCTTCTTTCCATTTTTTAACTGAAGGTATTTCCCTTTTCACCACAGCCGTCTATGGGCTTCGAAATATCACTTTGCAAATTCAAAAAGAACAGTCCTAGCGAAAGGCTTCTTGAATGGAATGCTGTAACTCTGTGAGATGAATTAACAGATCTCAGAGAAGTTTCTCAGAAAGCTTCTTTCTCACTTTTAGCGGCAGATATTTCCTTTGGCCCTATAGTCTTCAAAGGGATCCAAAATAACAGTTCTCCGATTCCATAGAAATAAGGCTATCAAACAGCTCTAGGAAATAGAGCTGTAACTCAGTGAGTGGAAGTCACATAATACTAAACCGTTTCTCAGAAAGCCTCTTTCAGTTTTTAACTGAAGCTATATCCTTTTTCACCGTAGCCCTCTATGGGCTTCAAAATATCACTTTGAAAATACAGCAAGAACAGTCTTAGCGAAAGGCTTCTAGAGGGGAAAGCTGTAACTCAGTTAGGTGAATTAACAGAACACAAAGCAGTTTCTCAGGAATGTTCTTTACAGTTTTTATCTGAAGATATTTCCTTTTCTCCATAGCGCTCTATGGGCTACCAAATATCACATTTCAAATTCCACAAGAACAGTCTTAGCGAAAGACTTCCTGAGGGGAAAGCTGTAAGTCTGTGAGATGAATTAAAAGAACACAAAGCAATTTCTCAGAAAGCTTCTTTCCAGTTTTTATCGGAGGATATTTCGTTTTCACCATAGCCGTCTATTGGCTTCCAAATATCATTTTTCAAATTGTGCAAGAATAATCTTAGCGAAAGGCTTCTTGAGGGGAAAGCTGTAACTCTGTGAAATGAATTCGCAAATCACAAAGAAGTTTCTCAGAAAGCTTCTTTCTAACTTTAACGACGGATATTTCCTTTGGCCCTTCAGTCTTCAAAGGGATCCGAAATAACAGTTCTCAGATTCCACAGAAATAAGACTGCCAAACAGCTCTACGAAATACAGCTGTAACTCAGTGAGTGGAAGTCATATATCACAAAGCAGTTTCTCAGAAAGCTTCTTTTCAGTTTTTAACTGAAGATATATCCTTTTTCACTATAGGTCACTATGAGCTTCCAAATATCACTTTGCATATTCCACAAGAATTGTCTTAGCGAAAGGCTTCTTGAAGGGAAACCTGTAACTCTGTGAGATGAATTAACAAAACACAAAGCAGTTTCTCAGAATGGTTCTTTTCAGTTTTTATCTTAGGATATTTACGTTTTCACCATCGACTTCTATGGGCTTACAAATATCACTTTGCAAATTCCACAAGAACAGTCTTAGTGAAAGGCTTCTAGAGGGGAAAGCTGAAACTCTGAGAGGTGAATTAACAGAATACAAAGCAGTTTCTCAGAAAGTTTCTTTCCAGTTTTTAACTGAAGGTATTTCCTTTTTCACCATAGAACTCGACGGGCTTTCAAATATCACTTTGCAAATTCCACAAGAACAGTCTTAGCGAACGGCTTCTTGAGGGGAAAGCTGAAACTCTGTCAGATAAATTAACAGAACACGAAGCAGTTTCTCAGAAAACTTCTTTCCAGTTTTTATGTGAGGAAATTTCCTTTTTAAACGTACCCCTCTATGGGCTTCCAAATATCACTTTGTAAACTCCACAAGAACAGTCTTAGCTAAAGGATTCTTTATAGGAAAGCTGTAACTCTGTCAGATAAATTAACAGAACACAAAACAGTGTGTTGGAAAGCTTCTTTCCATTTTTGATCCGAGGACATTTCCTTTTACACCATAGCCCTCTCACGGCTTCCAAATATCACTTTGCAAATTCCACGAGAACCGTCTTAGCGAAAGAATTCTGGAGGGGAAAGCTGAAACTCTGTGAGATGAATTAACAGAAAACAAAGCAGTTTCTCAGAAAGCTTCTTTCCAGTTTTTAATTGAAGATATTTCCTTTTTCACCATATCCCTCCATGGGCTTCCAAATATCACATTGCAAATTCCACAAGAACAGTCTTAGCGAAATGCTTCTTGAGGGGTAAGCTGTAACTCTGTGAGATGAATTAACAGAACACAAAGCAGTTTCTCAGAAAACTTCTTTCCAGTTTTTATGTGAGGAAATTTCCTTTTTAAACGTACCCCTCTATGGGCTTCCAAATATCACTTTGTAAACTCCACAAGAACAGTCTTAGCGAAAGGATTCTTGATAGGAAAGCTGTAACTCTGTGCATGAATTATCAGAACACAAAGAAGTTTCTCAGAAAGCTTCTCTCCAGTTTTTAACTGAAGATATTTCCTTTTTCACCATAGCGCTCTATGGGCTTCCAAATATCTCTTTGGAAATTCCAGAAGAACAGTCTTAGTGAAGGGCTTCTTGAGGGTAGAGCTGTAATACTGTGAGATGAATTAACAGAACACAAAGCAGTTTCTCAGAAAGCTTCTTTCCAGTTTTTATGTGAGGAAATTTCCTTTTTAACCGTACCCCTCTATGGGCTTCCAAATATCACTTTGTAAACTCCACAAGAACAGTCTTAGTGAAAGGATTCGTGATAGGAAAGGTGTAACTCTGTGTATGAATTAACAGAACACAAAGCAGTTTCTCAGAAAGCTTCTCTCCAGTTTTTAACTGAAGATATTTCCATTTTCACCATAGCCCTCTATGAGCTTCCAAATATCATTTTGCAAATTTCACAACAACAGTCTTAATGAACGGCTTCTTGAGGGGAAAGCTATAACTCTGTGAGATGAATTAACGGTACGCAAAACAGTTTCTCAAAAAGCTTCTTTTCCGTTTTTATCTTAGGATATTTCCTTTTTCACCATAGCCCTCTATTGTTTTCCAAATATCACTTTGCAAATTCCACGAGAACAGTCTTAGCGAAAGGCCTCTTGAGGGGAAACTGTAGCTCTGTGAGATCAATTCACAGAACTCAAAGAAGTTTCTCAGAAAGCTTCTTTCACACTTTTAGTGGCGGATATTTCCTTTGGACCTATAGTCTTCAAAGAGATCCGAAGTAACATTTCTCAGATTCCACAGAAATAAGCCTAGCCAACAGTTCTACGAAATACAGCTGTTTCTCAGTGACAGGAAATCACATATCACAAAGCAGTTCCTCGGAAAGCTTCTTTTCACTTTTTAACTGAAGCTATATCCTTTTTCACCATAGCGACGCATGGACTTCCAAAGACCACTTTGGAAATTCCACAAGAACAGTCTTGGTGAAAGGCTTCTTGAGGGGAAAGCTGTAACACTGTGAGATGAACTAAGAGAACACAAAACCGTTTCTCAGAAAGCTTCTTTCCAGTTTTTAACTGAAGATATTTCCCTTTTCAACATAGCCCTCTATGGGCTTCCAAATATCAATTTGAAAAGAACACAAGATCAGTCTTAGTGAATGGCTTTTTGTTCGGAAAGCTGTAACTCTCTGAGATGAATTAACAAAACACAAAGCAGTTTTTCAGAAAGCTTCTTTTCAGTTTTTATCTTAGGTTATTTCCTTTTTCACTGTAGACCTCTGTAGGCTTCTAAATATCACTTCCCAAATTCGACAAGAACAGTCTTAGAGAAAGGCTTCATGAGGGGAAAGCTGTAACTTTGTGAGATGAATTAACAGAACACAACGCAGTGTCTCAGAAAGCTTCTTTCCCGTTTTAAACCGAAGATATTTCCTTTTCACCATAGCTCTCTATGGCCTTCGAAATGTCACTTTGCAAATTCCACAAGAACAGTCATAGCGAAAGGCTTCCTCAGGGGAAAGCTGTAACTCTGTGGGATGAATTCACAGATCAGAAAGCTGTTTCTCAGAAAGCTTCTTTCTCACTTTTATGGCGGACATTTCCTTTGGCCCTATAGTCTTCAAAGGGAACTGAATTATCCCTTCTCAGATTCCACAGAAATAAGGTTAGCAAACAGCTCTATGACATATAGCTCTCACTCAGTGAGTGGAAGTCACGTATCACAAAGCAGTTTCTCAGAAACGTTCTTTTCAGTTTTTATCTTAGGATATTTCCTTTTTTACCATGGCCCTCTATGGGCTTACAAATACCACTCTGCAAATTCCACAAGAACAGTCTTACCAAAAGGCTTCTTAAGGGGAAAGCTGTAACTCTGTGAGGTGAATTAACAGAACACAAAGCAGTTTCTCAGAAAGCTTCTTTTCAGCTTTTATCTTAGGATATTTCCTTTTTCACCATAGCCCTATAAGGGCTTACAAATATCACTATGAGTATTACACAAGAAGAGTCTTAGCAAAAGTCTTTTTGAGGGTAAAGCTGTAACTCTTTGAGATGAATTAACAGAACACAATGCAGTTTCTTAGAAAGCTTCTTTCCATTTTTTAACTGAAGGTATTTCCCTTTTCACCACAGCCGTCTATGGGCTTCGAAATATCACTTTGCAAATTCAAAAAGAACAGTCCTAGCGAAAGGCTTCTTGAATGGAATGCTGTAACTCTGTGAGATGAATTAACAGATCTCAGAGAAGTTTCTCAGAAAGCTTCTTTCTCACTTTTAGCGGCAGATATTTCCTTTGGCCCTATAGTCTTCAAAGGGATCCAAAATAACAGTTCTCCGATTCCATAGAAATAAGGCTATCAAACAGCTCTAGGAAATAGAGCTGTAACTCAGTGAGTGGAAGTCACATAATACTAAACCGTTTCTCAGAAAGCCTCTTTCAGTTTTTAACTGAAGCTATATCCTTTTTCACCGTAGCCCTCTATGGGCTTCAAAATATCACTTTGAAAATACAGCAAGAACAGTCTTAGCGAAAGGCTTCTAGAGGGGAAAGCTGTAACTCTGTTAGGTGAATTAACAGAACACAAAGCAGTTTCTCAGGAATGTTCTTTACAGTTTTTATCTGAAGATATTTCCTTTTCTCCATAGCGCTCTTTGGGCTACCAAATATCACATTTCAAATTCCACAAGAACAGTCTTAGCGAAAGACTTCCTGAGGGGAAAGCTGTAAGTCTGTGAGATGAATTAAAAGAACACAAAGCAATTTCTCAGAAAGCTTCTTTCCAGTTTTTATCGGAGGATATTTCGTTTTCACCATAGCCGTCTATTGGCTTCCAAATATCATTTTTCAAATTGTGCAAGAATAATCTTAGCGAAAGGCTTCTTGAGGGGAAAGCTGTAACTCTGTGAAATGAATTCGCAAATCACAAAGAAGTTTCTCAGAAAGCTTCTTTCTAACTTTAACGACGGATATTTCCTTTGGCCCTTCAGTCTTCAAAGGGATCCGAAATAACAGTTCTCAGATTCCACAGAAATAAGACTGCCAAACAGCTCTACGAAATACAGCTGTAACTCAGTGAGTGGAAGTCATATATCACAAAGCAGTTTCTCAGAAAGCTTCTTTTCAGTTTTTAACTGAAGATATATCCTTTTTCACTATAGGTCACTATGAGCTTCCAAATATCACTTTGCATATTCCACAAGAACTGTCTTAGCGAAAGGCTTCTTGAAGGGAAACCTGTAACTCTGTGAGATGAATTAACAAAACACAAAGCAGTTTCTCAGAATGGTTCTTTTCAGTTTTTATCTTAGGATATTTACGTTTTCACCATCGACTTCTATGGGCTTACAAATATCACTTTGCAAATTCCACAAGAACAGTCTTAGCGAAAGGCTTCTAGAGGGGAAAGCTGAAACTCTGTGAGGTGAATTAACAGAATACAAAGCAGTTTCTCAGAAAGTTTCTTTTCAGTTTTTAACTGAAGGTATTTCCTTTTTCACCATAGAACTCGACGGGCTTTCAAATATCACTTTGCAAATTCCACAAGAACAGTCTTAGAGAACGGATTCTTGAGGGGAAAGCTGAAACTCTGTGAGGTGAGTTAACAGAATATAAAGCAGTTTCTCAGAAAGTTTCTTTCCAGTTTTTAACTGAAGGTATTTCCTTTTTCACCATAGAACTCGACAGGCTTTCAAATATCACTTTGCAAATTCCTCAAGAACAGTCTTAGCGAACGGCTTCTTGAGGGGAAACCTGAAACTCTGTCAGATAAATTAACAGAACACAAAACAGTTTGTTGGAAAGCTTCTTTCCATTTTTGATAGGAGGACATTTCCTTTTACACCATAGCCCTCTCACGGCTTCCAAATATCACTTTGCAAATTCCACGAGAACCGTCTTAGCGAAAGACTTCTGGAGGGGAAAGCTGAAACTCTGTGAGATGAATTAACAGAAAACAAAGCAGTTTCTCAGAAAGCTTCTTTCCAGTTTTTAATTGAAGATATTTCCTTTTTCACCATATCCCTCCATGGGCTTCCAAATATCACATTGCAAATTCCACAAGAACAGTCTTAGCGAAATGCTTCTTGAGGGGTAAGCTGTAACTCTGTGAGATGAATTAACAGAACACAAAGCAGTTTCTCAGAAAACTTCTTTCCAGTTTTTATGTGAGGAAATTTCCTTTTTAAACGTACCCCTCTATGGGCTTCCAAATATCACTTTGTAAACTCCACAAGAACAGTCTTAGCGAAAGGATTCTTGATAGGAAAGCTGTAACTCTGTGCATGAATTAACAGAACACAAAGAAGTTTCTCAGAAAGCTTCTCTCCAGTTTTTAACTGAAGATATTTCCTTTTTCACCATAGCGCTCTATGGGCTTCCAAATATCTCTTTGGAAATTCCAGAAGAACAGTCTTAGTGAAGGGCTTCTTGAGGGTAGAGCTGTAAAACTGTGAGATGAATTAACAAAACACAAAGCAGTTTCTCAGAAAGCTTCTTTCCAGTTTTTATGTGAGGAAATTTCCTTTTTAACCGTACCCCTCTATGGGCTTCCAAATATCACTTTGTAAACTCCACAAGAACAGTCTTAGCGAAAGGATTCGTGATAGGAAAGGTGTAACTCTGTGTATGAATTAACAGAACACAAAGCAGTTTCTCAGAAAGCTTCTCTCCAGTTTTTAACTGAAGATATTTCCATTTTCACCATAGCCCTCTATGAGCTTCCAAATATCATTTTGCAAATTTCACAACAACAGTCTTAATGAACGGCTTCTTGAGGGGAAAGCTATAACTCTGTGAGATGAATTAACGGTACGCAAAACAGTTTCTCAAAAAGCTTCTTTTCAGTTTTTATCTTAGGATATTTCCTTTTTCACCATAGCCCTCTATTGTTTTCCAAATATCACTTTGCAAATTCCACGAGAACAGTCTTAGCGAAAGGCCTCTTGAGGGGAAACTGTAGCTCTGTGAGATCAATTCACAGAACTCAAAGAAGTTTCTCAGAAAGCTTCTTTCACACTTTTAGTGGCGGATATTTCCTTTGGACCTATAGTCTTCAAAGAGATCCGAAGTAACATTTCTCAGATTCCACAGAAATAAGCCTAGCCAACAGTTCTACGAAATACAGCTGTTTCTCAGTGACAGGAAATGACATATCACAAAGCAGTTCCTCGGAAAGCTTCTTTTCACTTTTTAACTGAAGCTATATCCTTTTTCACCATAGCGACGTATGGACTTCCAAAGACCACTTTGGAAATTCCACAAGAACAGTCTTGGTGAAATGCTTCTTGAGGGGAAAGCTGTAACACTGTGAGATGAACTAAGAGAACACAAAACCGTTTCTCAGAAAGCTTCTTTCCAGTTTTTAACTGAAGATATTTCCCTTTTCAACATAGCCCTCTATGGGCTTCCAAATATCAATTTGAAAATAACACAAGATCAGTCTTAGTGAATGGCTTTTTGTTCGGAAAGCTGTAACTCTCTGAGATGAATTAACAAAACACAAAGCAGTTTTTCAGAAAGCTTCTTTTCAGTTTTTATCTTAGGTTATTTCCTTTTTCACTGTAGACCTCTGTAGGCTTCTAAATATCACTTCCCAAATTCGACAAGAACAGTCTTAGAGAAAGGCTTCATGAGGGGAAAGCTGTAACTTTGTGAGATGAATTAACAGAACACAACGCAGTGTCTCAGAAAGCTTCTTTCCCGTTTTAAACCGAAGATATTTCCTTTTCACCATAGCTCTCTATGGCCTTCGAAATGTCACTTTGCAAATTCCACAAGAACAGTCATAGCGAAAGGCTTCCTCAGGGGAAAGCTGTAACTCTGTGGGATGAATTCACAGATCAGAAAGCTGTTTCTCAGAAAGCTTCTTTCTCACTTTTATGGCGGATATTTCCTTTGGCCCTATAGTCTTCAAAGGGAACTGAATTATCCCTTCTCAGATTCCACAGAAATAAGGTTAGCAAACAGCTCTATGACATATAGCTCTCACTCAGTGAGTGGAAGTCACGTATCACAAAGCAGTTTCTCAGAAATGTTCTTTTCAGTTTTTATCTTAGGATATTTCCTTTTTTACCATGGCCCTCTATGGGCTTACAAATACCACTCTGCAAATTCCACAAGAACAGTCTTACCGAAAGGCTTCTTAAGGGGAAAGCTGTAACTCTGTGAGGTGAATTAACAGAACACAAAGCAGTTTCTCAGAAAGCTTCTTTTCAGCTTTTATCTTAGGATATTTCCTTTTTCACCATAGCCCTATAAGGGCTTACAAATATCACTATGAGTATTACAGAAGAAGAGTCTTAGCAAAAGTCTTTTTGAGGGTAAAGCTGTAACTCTTTGAGATGAATTAACAGAACACAATGCAGTTTCTTAGAAAGCTTCTTTCCATTTTTTAACTGAAGGTATTTCCCTTTTCACCACAGCCGTCTATGGGCTTCGAAATATCACTTTGCAAATTCAAAAAGAACAGTCCTAGCGAAAGGCTTCTTGAATGGAATGCTGTAACTCTGTGAGATGAATTAACAGATCTCAGAGAAGTTTCTCAGAAAGCTTCTTTCTCACTTTTAGCGGCAGATATTTCCTTTGGCCCTATAGTCTTCAAAGGGATCCAAAATAACAGTTCTCCGATTCCATAGAAATAAGGCTATCAAACAGCTCTAGGAAATAGAGCTGTAACTCAGTGAGTGGAAGTCACATAATACTAAACCGTTTCTCAGAAAGCCTCTTTCAGTTTTTAACTGAAGCTATATCCTTTTTCACCGTAGCCCTCTATGGGCTTCAAAATATCACTTTGAAAATACAGCAAGAACAGTCTTAGCGAAAGGCTTCTAGAGGGGAAAGCTGTAACTCAGTTAGGTGAATTAACAGAACACAAAGCAGTTTCTCAGGAATGTTCTTTACAGTTTTTATCTGAAGATATTTCCTTTTCTCCATAGCGCTCTATGGGCTACCAAATATCACATTTCAAATTCCACAAGAACAGTCTTAGCGAAAGACTTCCTGAGGGGAAAGCTGTAAGTCTGTGAGATGAATTAAAAGAACACAAAGCAATTTCTCAGAAAGCTTCTTTCCAGTTTTTATCGGAGGATATTTCGTTTTCACCATAGCCATCTATTGGCTTCCAAATATCATTTTTCAAATTGTGCAAGAATAATCTTAGCGAAAGGCTTCTTGAGGGGAAAGCTGTAACTCTGTGAAATGAATTCGCAAATCACAAAGAAGTTTCTCAGAAAGCTTCTTTCTAACTTTAACGACGGATATTTCCTTTGGCCCTTCAGTCTTCAAAGGGATCCGAAATAACAGTTCTCAGATTCCACAGAAATAAGACTGCCAAACAGCTCTACGAAATACAGCTGTAACTCAGTGAGTGGAAGTCATATATCACAAAGCAGTTTCTCAGAAAGCTTCTTTTCAGTTTTTAACTGAAGATATATCCTTTTTCACTATAGGTCACTATGAGCTTCCAAATATCACTTTGCATATTCCACAAGAACTGTCTTAGCGAAAGGCTTCTTGAAGGGAAACCTGTAACTCTGTGAGATGAATTAACAAAACACAAAGCAGTTTCTCAGAATGGTTCTTTTCAGTTTTTATCTTAGGATATTTACGTTTTCACCATCGACTTCTATGGGCTTACAAATATCACTTTGCAAATTCCACAAGAACAGTCTTAGTGAAAGGCTTCTAGAGGGGAAAGCTGAAACTCTGAGAGGTGAATTAACAGAATACAAAGCAGTTTCTCAGAAAGTTTCTTTCCAGTTTTTAACTGAAGGTATTTCCTTTTTCACCATAGAACTCGACGGGCTTTCAAATATCACTTTGCAAATTCCACAAGAACAGTCTTAGCGAACGGCTTCTTGAGGGGAAAGCTGAAACTCTGTCAGATAAATTAACAGAACACAAAGCAGTTTCTCAGAAAACTTCTTTCCAGTTTTTATGTGAGGAAATTTCCTTTTTAAACGTACCCCTCTATGGGCTTCCAAATATCACTTTGTAAACTCCACAAGAACAGTCTTAGCGAAAGGATTCTTGATAGGAAAGCTGTAACTCTGTCAGATAAATTAACAGAACACAAAACAGTTTGTTGGAAAGCTTCTTTCCATTTTTGATCCGAGGACATTTCCTTTTACACCATAGCCCTCTCACGGCTTCCAAATATCACTTTGCAAATTCCACGAGAACCGTCTTAGCGAAAGACTTCTGGAGGGGAAAGCTGAAACTCTGTGAGATGAATTAACAGAAAACAAAGCAGTTTCTCAGAAAGCTTCTTTCCAGTTTTTAATTGAAGATATTTCCTTTTTCACCATATCCCTCCATGGGCTTCCAAATATCACATTGCAAATTCCACAAGAACAGTCTTAGCGAAATGCTTCTTGAGGGGTAAGCTGTAACTCTGTGAGATGAATTAACAGAACACAAAGCAGTTTCTCAGAAAACTTCTTTCCAGTTTTTATGTGAGGAAATTTCCTTTTTAAACGTACCCCTCTATGGGCTTCCAAATATCACTTTGTAAACTCCACAAGAACAGTCTTAGCGAAAGGATTCTTGATAGGAAAGCTGTAACTCTGTGCATGAATTAACAGAACACAAAGAAGTTTCTCAGAAAGCTTCTCTCCAGTTTTTAACTGAAGATATTTCCTTTTTCACCATAGCGCTCTATGGGCTTCCAAATATCTCTTTGGAAATTCCAGAAGAACAGTCTTAGTGAAGGGCTTCTTGAGGGTAGAGCTGTAATACTGTGAGATGAATTAACAGAACACAAAGCAGTTTCTCAGAAAGCTTCTTTCCAGTTTTTATGTGAGGAAATTTCCTTTTTAACCGTACCCCTCTATGGGCTTCCAAATATCACTTTGTAAACTCCACAAGAACAGTCTTAGCGAAAGGATTCATGATAGGAAAGGTGTAACTCTGTGTATGAATTAACAGAACACAAAGCAGTTTCTCAGAAAGCTTCTCTCCAGTTTTTAACTGCAGATATTTCCATTTTCACCATAGCCCTCTATGAGCTTCCAAATATCATTTTGCAAATTTCACAACAACAGTCTTAATGAACGGCTTCTTGAGGGGAAAGCTATAACTCTGTGAGATGAATTAACGGTACGCAAAACAGTTTCTCAAAAAGCTTCTTTTCCGTTTTTATCTTAGGATATTTCCTTTTTCACCATAGCCCTCTATTGTTTTCCAAATATCACTTTGCAAATTCCACGAGAACAGTCTTAGCGAAAGGCCTCTTGAGGGGAAACTGTAGCTCTGTGAGATCAATTCACAGAACTCAAAGAAGTTTCTCAGAAAGCTTCTTTCACACTTTTAGTGGCGGATATTTCCTTTGGACCTATAGTCTTCAAAGAGATCCGAAGTAACATTTCTCAGATTCCACAGAAATAAGCCTAGCCAACAGTTCTACGAAATACAGCTGTTTCTCAGTGACAGGAAATCACATATCACAAAGCAGTTCCTCGGAAAGCTTCTTTTCACTTTTTAACTGAAGCTATATCCTTTTTCACCATAGCGACGCATGGACTTCCAAAGACCACTTTGGAAATTCCACAAGAACAGTCTTGGTGAAAGGCTTCTTGAGGGGAAAGCTGTAACTCTGTGAGATGAACTAAGAGAACACAAAACCGTTTCTCAGAAAGCTTCTTTCCAGTTTTTAACTGAAGATATTTCCCTTTTCACCATAGCCCTCTATGGGCTTCCAAATATCAATTTGAAAATAACACAAGATCAGTCTTAGTGAATGGCTTTCTGTTCGGAAAGCTGTAACTCTCTGAGATGAATTAACAAAACACAAAGCAGTTTCTCAGAAAGCTTCTTTTCGGTTTTTATCTTACGATATTTCCTTTTTCACCATAGTTCTCTAAGCACTTCCAAATATCACTTCGCAAATTTCACAAGAACAGTCTTAGTAAACGACTTCTTGAGGGGAATGCTGTACCTCTGTGAGATGGATTAACAGAACACAAAGCAGTTTCTCAGAAACGTTCTTTCCACTTTTTAACTGAAGATATTTCCTTTTTCCCCATAGCACTCTATGGGCTTCCAAATATCACTTTGCAAAATCCACGAGAACAGTCTTAGTGAACGGTTTCTTGAGGGGAAAGCTGTAAGTCTGTGAGATGAATTCAGAGAACACAAAGCAGTTTCTCAGAAATTTTCTTTTCAGTTTTTATCTTAGGATATTTTCTTTTTAACCATAGATCTCTATGGTTTTCCATATACCTTTTTCCAAATTCCACAAAAACAGCTTTAGCGAAAGTTTTCTTGAGGGGAAAGCCGTAATTCTGTGAGATGAATTAACAGAACACAAAGCAATTTCTCAGAAAGCTACTTTCCAGTTTTTATCTGAAGATATTTCCTTTACACCATGGTCCTCTATGGGCTTCCAAATATCACTTTGCAAATACCACAAGAACAGTCTTACTGAACGACTTCTTGAGGGGAAAGCTGTAATTCTATAAGATGAATTAACAGAACACAAAGTCGTTTCTCAGAAAGCTTCTTTTCAGTTCTTATCTTAGGAAATTTCTTTTTCACCACAGCCCTCTATGGGCTTCCAAATGTCACTTTGCAAATTCCACAAGAACAGTCTTAGCGGAATGCTTCTTGAGGGGAAAGGTGTAACACTGTCAGATGAATTAACAGAACACAAAGCAGTTTCTCAGAAAACTTCTTTCCAGTTTATAACTGAAGATATTTCCTTTTTCACCATAGCCCCCTATGGGTTTCCAAATAGCACTTTGAAAATTCCACAAGAACGGTCTTAATGAACGGTTTCTGGAGGGCAAAGCTGTAACTGTGTGAGATGAATTAACGGAACACAAAGTAGTTTCTCAAGAAGCTTCTTTCTAGTTTTCATCTGAGGACATTTCCTTTTTCACCATAGCCCTCTATGGGCTTCCAAATTTCACTTTGCAAATTCCACAAGAACAGTCTTAACGAAAGACTTCTTGAGGGGAAAGCTGTAACTCTGTGAGATGAATTAACAGAAAACAAAGCAGTTTCTCAGAAAGCTTCTATACAGTTTCTAACTGAAGATATTCCTTTTTTCACCATAACCCTATATGGGCTTCCAAATATTACTTTGCGAATTACACAAGAACAGTCATAGCGAAAGGCTTCTCGAGGGGAAAGCTGTAACTCTGTGAGATGAATTAACAGAACACAAAGCAGTTTCTCAGAAAGCTTCTTTCCAGTTTTTATCTAAGGACATTTCCTTTTTCTCCATAGCCCTCTATGGGCTTCTAAATATCACGTTCTAAATTGCACAAGAACAGTCTTAGCGAAAGGATTCTTGAGAGGAAAGCTGTAACTCTGTGAGATGAATTAAGAGAACACAAAGCAGTTTTTCAGAAAGCTTATTTTCAGTTTTTATCTTAGGTTATTTCCTTTTTCACTGTAGACCTCTGTAGGCTTCTAAATATCACTTCCCAAATTCGACAAGAACAGTCTTAGGGAAAGGCTTCGTGAGGGGAAAGCTGTAACTTTGTGAGATGAATTAACAGAACACAACGCAGTGTCTCAGAAAGCTTCTTTCCCGTTTTAAACCGAAGATATTTCCTTTTCACCATAGCTCTCTATGGTCTTCGAAATGTCACGTTGCAAATTCCACAAGAACAGTCATAGCGAAAGGCTTCCTCAGGGGAAAGCTGTAACTCTGTGGGATGAATTCACAGATCAGAAAGCTGTTTCTTAGAAAGCTTCTTTCTCACTTTTATGGCGGATATTTCCCTTGGCCCTATAGTCTTCAACGGGAACCGAATTATCCCTTCTCAGATTCCACAGAAATAAGGTTAGCAAACAGCTCTATGACATATAGCTCTCACTCAGTGAGTGGAAGTCACGTATCACAAAGCAGTTTCTCAGAAATGTTCTTTTCAGTTTTTATCTTAGGATATTTCCTTTTTCACCATAGCCCTCTATGGGCTTACAAATACCACTCTGCAAATTCCACAAGAACAGTCTTACCGAAAGGCTTCTTAAGGGGAAAGCTGTAACTCTGTGAGGTGAATTAACAGAACACAAAGCAGTTTCTCAGAAAGCTTCTTTTCAGCTTTTATCTTAGGATATTTCCTTTTTCACCATAGCCCTATAAGGGCTTACAAATATCACTATGAGTATTACACAAGAAGTGTCTTAGCAAAAGTCTTTTTGAGGGTAAAGCTGTAACTCTTTGAGATGAATTAACAGAACACAAAGCAGTTTCTTAGAAAGCTTCTTTCCATTTTTTAACTGAAGGTATTTCCCTTTTCACCACAGCCGTCTATGGGCTTCGAAATATCACTTTGCAAATTCAAAAAGAACAGTCCTAGCGAAAGGCTTCTTGAGTGGAATGCTGTAACTCTGTGAGATGAATTAACAGATCTCAGAGAAGTTTCTCAGAAAGCTTCTTTCTCACTTTTAGCGGCAGATATTTCCTTTGGCCCTATAGTCTTCAAAGGGATCCAAAATAACAGTTCTCCGATTCCATAGAAATAAGGCTATCAAACAGCTCTAGGAAATAGAGCTGTAACTCAGTGAGTGGAAGTCACATAATACTAAACCGTTTCTCAGAAAGCCTCTTTCAGTTTTTAACTGAAGCTATATCCTTTTTCACCGTAGCCCTCTATGGGCTTCAAAATATCACTTTGAAAATACAGCAAGAACAGTCTTAGCGAAAGGCTTCTAGAGGGGAAAGCTGTAACTCTGTTAGGTGAATTAACAGAACACAAAGCAGTTTCTCAGGAATGTTCTTTACAGTTTTTATCTGAAGATATTTCCTTTTCTCCATAGCGCCCTATGGGCTACCAAATATCACATTTCAAATTCCGCAAGAACAGTCTTAGCGAAAGACTTCCTGAGGGGAAAGCTGTAAGTCTGTGAGATGAATTAAAAGAACACAAAGCAATTTCTCAGAAAGCTTCTTTCCAGTTTTTATCGGAGGATATTTCGTTTTCACCATAGCCGTCTATTGGCTTCCAAATATCATTTTTCAAATTGTGCAAGAATAATCTTAGTGAAAGGCTTCTCAAGGGGAAAGCTGTAACTCTGTGAAATGAATTCGCAAATCACAAAGAAGTTTCTCAGAAAGCTTCTTTCTAACTTTAACGACGGATATTTCCTTTGGCCCTTCAGTCTTCAAAGGGATCCGAAATAAGAGTTCTCAGATTCCACAGAAATAAGACTGCCAAACAGCTCTACGAAATACAGCTGTAACTCAGTGAGTGGAAGTCATATATCACAAAGCAGTTTCTCAGAAAGCTTCTTTTCAGTTTTTAACTGAAGATATATCCTTTTTCACTATAGGTCACTATGAGCTTCCAAATATCACGTTGCATATTCCACAAGAACTGTCTTAGCGAAAGGCTTCTTGAAGGGAAACCTGTAACTCTGTGAGATGAATTAACAAAACACAAAGCAGTTTCTCAGAATGGTTCTTTTCAGTTTTTATCTTAGGATATTTACGTTTTCACCATCGACTTCTATGGGCTTAAAAATATCACTTTGCAAATTCCACAAGAACAGTCTTAGCGAAAGGTTGCTAGAGGGGAAAGCTGAAACTCTGTGAGGTGAATTAACAGAATACAAAGCAGTTTCTCAGAAAGTTTCTTTCCAGTTTTTAACTGAAGGTATTTCCTTTTTCACCATAGCCCTCGACAGGCTTTCAAATATCACTTTGCAAATTCCACAAGAACAGTCTTAGCGAACGGCTTCTTGAGGGGAAAGCTGAAACTCTGTCAGATAAATTAACAGAACACAAAACAGTTTGTTGGAAAGCTTCTTTCCATTTTTGATCCGAGGACATTTCCTTTTACACCATAGCCCTCTCACGGCTTCCAAATATCACTTTGCAAATTCCACGAGAACCGTCTTAGCGAAAGACTTCTGGAGGGGAAAGCTGAAACTCTGTGAGATGAATTAACAGAAAACAAAGCAGTTTCTCAGAAAGCTTCTTTCCAGTTTTTAATTGAAGATATTTCCTTTTTCACCATATCCCTCCAAGGGCTTCCAAATATCACATTGCAAATTCCACAAGAACAGTCTTAGCGAAATGCTTCTTGAGGGGTAAGCTGTAACTCTGTGAGATGAATTAACAGAACACAAAGCAGTTTCTCAGAAAACTTCTTTCCAGTTTTTATATGAGGAAATTTCCTTTTTAAACGTACCCCACTATGGGCTTCCAAATATCACTTTGTAAACTCCACAAGAACAGTCTTAGCGAAAGGATTCTTGATAGGAAAGCTGTAACTCTGTGCATGAATTAACAGAACACAAAGAAGTTTCTCAGAAAGCTTCTCTCCAGTTTTTAACTGAAGATATTTCCTTTTTCACCATAGCGCTCTATGGGCTTCCAAATATCTCTTTGGAAATTCCAGAAGAACAGTCTTAGTGAAGGGCTTCTTGAGGGTAGAGCTGTAATACTGTGAGATGAATTAACAAAACACAAAGCAGTTTCTCAGAAAGCTTCTTTCCAGTTTTTATGTGAGGAAATTTCCTTTTTAACCGTACCCCTCTATGGGCTTCCAAATATCACTTTGTAAACTCCACAAGAACAGTCTTAGCGAAAGGATTCGTGATAGGAAAGGTGTAACTCTGTGTATGAATTAACAGAACACAAAGCAGTTTCTCAGAAAGCTTCTCTCCAGTTTTTAACTGAAGATATTTCCATTTTCACCATAGCCCTCTATGAGCTTCCAAATATCATTTTGCAAATTTCACAACAACAGTCTTAATGAACGGCTTCTTGAGGGGAAAGCTATAACTCTGTGAGATGAATTTACGGTACGCAAAACAGTTTCTCAAAAAGCTTCTTTTCAGTTTTTATCTTAGGATATTTCCTTTTTCACCATAGCCCTCTATTGTTTTCCAAATATCACTTTGCAAATTCCGCGAGAACAGTCTTAGCAAAAGGCCTCTTGAGGGGAAACTGTAGCTCTGTGAGATCAATTCACAGAACTCAAAGAAGTTTCTCAGAAAGCTTCTTTCACACTTTTAGTGGCGGATATTTCCTTTGGACCTATAGTCTTCAAAGAGATCCGAAGTAACATTTCTCAGATTCCACAGAAATAAGCCTAGCCAACAGTTCTACGAAATACAGCTGTTTCTCAGTGACAGGAAATGACATATCACAAAGCAGTTCCTCGGAAAGCTTCTTTTCACTTTTTAACTGAAGCTATATCCTTTTTCACCATAGCGACGTATGGACTTCCAAAGACCACTTTGGAAATTCCACAAGAACAGTCTTGGTGAAAGGCTTCTTGAGGGGAAAGCTGTAACTCTGTGAGATGAACTAAGAGAACACAAAACCGTTTCTCAGAAAGCTTCTTTCCAGTTTTTAACTGAAGATATTTCCCTTTTCACCATAGCCCTCTATGGGCTTCCAAATATCAATTTGAAAATAACACAAGATCAGTCTTAGTGAATGGCTTTTTGTTCGGAAAGCTGTAACTCTCTGAGATGAATTAACAAAACACAAAGCAGTTTCTCAGAAAGCTTCTTTTCAGTTTTTACCTTACGATATTTCCTTTTTCACCATAGTTCTCTAAGCACTTCCAAATATCACTTCGCAAATTTCACAAGAACAGTCTTAGTAAACGACTTCTTGAGGGGAATGCTGTACCTCTGTGAGATGGATTAACAGAACACAAAGCAGTTTCTCAGAAACGTTCTTTCCACTTTTTAACTGAAGATATTTCCTTTTTCCCCATAGCACTCTATGGGCTTCCAAATATCACTTTCAAAATCCACGAGAACAGTCTTAGTGAACGGTTTCTTGAGGGGAAAGCTGTAAGTCTGTGAGATGAATTCAGAGAACACAAAGCAGTTTCTCAGAAATTATCTTTTCAGTTTTTATCTTAGGATATTTTCTTTTTAACCATAGATCTCTATGGTTTTCCATATACCTTTTTCCAAATTCCACAAAAACAGCTTTAGCGAAAGTTTTCTTGAGGGGAAAGCCGTAATTCTGTGAGATGAATTAACAGAACACAAAGCAATTTCTCAGAAAGCTACTTTCCAGTTTTTATCTGAAGATATTTCCTTTACACCATGGTCCTCTATGGGCTTCCAAATATCACTTTGCAAATTCCACAAGAACAGTCTTACTGAACGACTTCTTGAGGGGAAAGCTGTAATTCTATAAGATGAATTAACAGAACACAAAGTCGTTTCTCAGAAAGCTTCTTTTCAGTTCTTATCTTAGGAAATTTCTTTTTCACCACAGCCCTCTATGGGCTTCCAAATGTCACTTTGCAAATTCCACAAGAACAGTCTTAGCGGAATGCTTCTTGAGGGGAAAGGTGTAACACTGTCAGATGAATTAACAGAACACAAAGCAGTTTCTCAGAAAACTTCTTTCCAGTTTATAACTGAAGATATTTCCTTTTTCACCATAGCCCCCTATGGGTTTCCAAATAGCACTTTGAAAATTCCACAAGAACGGTCTTAATGAACGGTTTCTGGAGGGCAAAGCTGTAACTGTGTGAGATGAATTAACGGAACACAAAGTAGTTTCTCAAGAAGCTTCTTTCTAGTTTTCATCTGAGGACATTTCCTTTTTCACCATAGCCCTCTATGGGCTTCCAAATTTCACTTTGCAAATTCCACAAGAACAGTCTTAACGAAAGACTTCTTGAGGGGAAAGCTGTAACTCTGTGAGATGAATTAACAGAAAACAAAGCAGTTTCTCAGAAAGCTTCTATACAGTTTCTAACTGAAGATATTCCTTTTTTCACCATAACCCTATATGGGCTTCCAAATATTACTTTGCGAATTACACAAGAACAGTCATAGCGAAATGCATCTCGAGGGGGAAGCTGTAACTCTGTGAGATGAATTAACACAACACAAAGCAGTTTCTCAGAAAGCTTCTTTCCAGTTTTTATCTAAGGACATTTCCTTTTTCTCCATAGCCCTCTATGGGCTTCTAAATATCACGTTCTAAATTGCACAAGAACAGTCTTAGCGAAAGGATTCTTGAGAGGAAAGCTGTAACTCTGTGAGATGAATTAAGAGAACACAAAGCAGTTTTTCAGAAAGCTTCTTTTCAGTTTTTATCTTAGGTTATTTCCTTTTTCACTGTAGACCTCTGTAGGCTTCTAAATATCACTTCCCAAATTCGACAAGAACAGTCTTAGGGAAAGGCTTCGTGAGGGGAAAGCTGTAACTTTGTGAGATGAATTAACAGAACACAACGCAGTGTCTCAGAAAGCTTCTTTCCCGTTTTAAACCGAAGATATTTCCTTTTAACCATAGCTCTCTATGGCCTTCGAAATGTCACGTTGCAAATTCCACAAGAACAGTCATAGCGAAAGGCTTCCTCAGGGGAAAGCTGTAACTCTGTGGGATGAATTTACAGATCAGAAAGCTGTTTCTCAGAAAGCTTCTTTCTCACTTTTATGGCGGATATTTCCTTTGGCCCTATAGTCTTCAACGGGAAACAAATTATCCCTTCTCAGATTCCACAGAAATAAGGTTAGCAAACAGCTCTATGACATATAGCTCTCACTCAGTGAGTGGAAGTCACGTATCACAAAGCAGTTTCTCAGAAATGTTCTTTTCAGTTTTTATCTTAGGATATTTCCTTTTTCACCATAGCCCTCTATGGGCTTACAAATACCACTCTGCAAATTCCACAAGAACAGTCTTACCGAAAGGCTTCTTAAGGGGAAAGCTGTAACTCTGTGAGGTGAATTAACAGAACACAAAGCAGTTTCTCAGAAAGCTTCTTTTCAGCTTTTTTCTTAGGATATTTCCTTTTTCACCATAGCCCTATAAGGGCTTACAAATATCACTATGAGTATTACACAAGAAGAGTCTTAGCAAAAGTCTTTTTGAAGGTAAAGCTGTAACTCTTTGAGATGAATTAACAGAACACCAAGCAGTTTCTTAGAAAGCTTCTTTCCATTTTTTAACTGAAGGTATTTCCCTTTTCACCACAGCCGTCTATGGGCTTCGAAATATCACTTTGCAAATTCAAAAAGAACAGTCCTAGCGAAAGGCTTCTTGAGTGGAATGCTGTAACTCTGTGAGATGAATTAACAGATCTCAGAGAAGTTTCTCAGAAAGCTTCTTTCTCACTTTTAGCGGCAGATATTTCCTTTGGCCCTATAGTCTTCAAAGGGATCCAAAATAACAGTTCTCCGATTCCATAGAAATAAGGCTATCAAACAGCTCTAGGAAATAGAGCTGTAACTCAGTGAGTGGAAGTCACATAATACTAAACCGTTTCTCAGAAAGCCTCTTTCAGTTTTTAACTGAAGCTATATCCTTTTTCACCGTAGCCCTCTATGGGCTTCAAAATATCACTTTGAAAATACAGCAAGAACAGTCTTAGCGAAAGGCTTCTAGAGGGGAAAGCTGTAACTCTGTTAGGTGAATTAACAGAACACAAAGCAGTTTCTCAGGAATGTTCTTTACAGTTTTTATCTGAAGATATTTCCTTTTCTCCATAGCGCTCTATGGGCTACCAAATATCACATTTCAAATTCCGCAAGAACAGTCTTAGCGAAAGACTTCCTGAGGGGAAAGCTGTAACTCTGTGAGATGAATTAACAGAACACAAAGCAATTTCTCAGAAAGCTTCTTTCCAGTTTTTATCGGAGGATATTTCGTTTTCACCATAGCCGTCTATTGGCTTCCAAATATCATTTCTCAAATTGTGCAAGAATAATCTTAGCGAAAGGCTTCTTGAGGGGAAAGCTGTAACTCTGTGAAATGAATTCGCAAATCACAAAGAAGTTTCTCAGAAAGCTTCTTTCTAACTTTAACGACGGATATTTCCTTTGGCCCTTCAGTCTTCAAAGGGATCCGAAATAACAGTTCTCAGATTCCACAGAAATAAGACTGCCAAACAGCTCTACGAAATACAGCTGTAACTCAGTGAGTGGAAGTCATATATCACAAAGCAGTTTCTCAGAAAGCTTCTTTTCAGTTTTTAACTGAAGATATATCCTTTTTCACTATAGGTCACTATGAGCTTCCAAATATCACTTTGCATATTCCACAAGAACTGTCTTAGCGAAAGGCTTCTTGAAGGGAAACCTGTAACTCTGTGAGATGAATTAACAAAACACAAAGAAGTTTCTCAGAATGGTTCTTTTCAGTTTTTATCTTAGGATATTTACGTTTTCACCATCGACTTCTATTGGCTTACAAATATCACTTTGCAAATTCCACAAGAACAGTCTTAGCGAAAGGCTTCTAGAGGGGAAAGCTGAAACTCTGTGAGGTGAATTAACAGAATACAAAGCAGTTTCTCAGAAAGTTTCTTTCCAGTTTTTAACTGAAGGTATTTCCTTTTTCACCATAGCCCTCGACGGGCTTTCAAATATCACTTTGCAAATTCCACAAGAACAGTCTTAGCGAACGGCTTCTTGAGGGGAAAGCTGAAACTCTGTCAGATAAATTAACAGAACACAAAGCAGTTTCTCAGAAAGTTTCTTTCCAGTTTTTAACTGAAGGTATTTCCTTTTTCACCATAGCCCTCGACGGGCTTACAAATATCACTTTGCAAATTCCACAAGAATAGTCTTAGCGAACGGCTTCTTGAGGGGAAAGCTGAAACTCTGTCAGATTAATTAACAGAACACAAAACAGTTTGTTGGAAAGCTTCTTTCCATTTTTGATCCGAGGACATTTCCTTTTACACCATAGCCCTCTCACGGCTTCCAAATATCACTTTGCAAATTCCACGAGAACCGTCTTAGCGAAAGACTTCTGGAGGGGAAAGCTGAAACTCTGTGAGATGAATTAACAGAAAACAAAGCAGTTTCTCAGAAAGCTTCTTTCCAGTTTTTAATTGAAGATATTTCCTTTTTCACCATATCCCTCCATGGGCTTCCAAATATCACATTGCAAATTCCACAAGAACAGTCTTAGCGAAATGCTTCTTGAGGGGTAAGCTGTAACTCTGTGAGATGAATTAACAGAACACAAAGCAGTTTCTCAGAAAACTTCTTTCCAGTTTTTATGTGAGGAAATTTCCTTTTTAAACGTACCCCTCTATGGGCTTCCAAATATCACTTTGTAAACTCCACAAGAACAGTCTTAGCGAAAGGATTCTTGATAGGAAAGCTGTAACTCTGTGCATGAATTCACAGAACACAAAGAAGTTTCTCAGAAAGCTTCTCTCCAGTTTTTAACTGAAGATATTTCCTTTTTCACCATAGCGCTCTATGGGCTTCCAAATATCTCTTTGGAAATTCCAGAAGAACAGTCTTAGTGAAGGGCTTCTTGAGGGTAGAGCTGTAATACTGTGAGATGAATTAACAAAACACAAAGCAGTTTCTCAGAAAGCTTCTTTCCAGTTTTTATGTGAGGAAATTTCCTTTTTAACCGTACCCCTCTATGGGCTTCCAAATATCACTTTGTAAACTCCACAAGAACAGTCTTAGCGAAAGGATTCGTGATAGGAAAGGTGTAACTCTGTGTATGAATTAACAGAACACAAAGCAGTTTCTCAGAAAGCTTCTCTCCAGTTTTTAACTGAAGATATTTCCATTTTCACCATAGCCCTCTATGAGCTTCCAAATATCATTTTGCAAATTTCACAACAACAGTCTTAATGAACGGCTTCTTGAGGGGAAAGCTATAACTCTGTGAGATGAATTGACGGTACGCAAAACAGTTTCTCAAAAAGCTTCTTTTCAGTTTTTATCTTAGGATATTTCCTTTTTCACCATAGCCCTCTATTGTTTTCCAAATATCACTTTGCAAATTCCACGAGAACAGTCTTAGCGAAAGGCCTCTTGAGGGGAAACTGTAGCTCTGTGAGATCAATTCACAGAACTCAAAGAAGTTTCTCAGAAAGCTTCTTTCACACTTTTAGTGGCGGATATTTCCTTTGGACCTATAGTCTTCAAAGAGATCCGAAGTAACATTTCTCAGATTCCACAGAAATAAGCCTAGCCAACAGTTCTACGAAATACAGCTGTTTCTCAGTGACAGGAAATCACATATCACAAAGCAGTTCCTCGGAAAGCTTCTTTTCACTTTTTAACTGAAGCTATATCCTTTTTCACCATAGCGACGTATGGACTTCCAAAGACCACTTTGGAAATTCCACAAGAACAGTCTTGGTGAAAGGCTTCTTGAGGGGAAAGCTGTAACTCTGTGAGATGAACTAAGAGAACACAAAACCGTTTCTCAGAAAGCTTCTTTCCAGTTTTTAACTGAAGATATTTCCCTTTTCACCATAGCCCTCTATGGGCTTCCAAATATCAATTTGAAAATAACACAAGATCAGTCTTAGTGAATGGCTTTCTGTTCGGAAAGCTGTAACTCTCTGAGATGAATTAACAAAACACAAAGCAGTTTCTCAGAAAGCTTCTTTTCAGTTTTTATCTTACGATATTTCCTTTTTCACCATAGTTCTCTAAGCACTTCCAAATATCACTTCGCAAATTTCACAAGAACAGTCTTAGTAAACGACTTCTTGAGGGGAATGCTGTACCTCTGTGAGATGGATTAACAGAACACAAAGCAGTTTCTCAGAAACGTTCTTTCCACTTTTTAACTGAAGATATTTCCTTTTTCCCCATAGCACTCTATGGGCTTCCAAATATCACTTTGCAAAATCCACGAGAACAGTCTTAGTGAACGGTTTCTTGAGGGGAAAGCTGTAAGTCTGTGAGATGAATTCAGAGAACACAAAGCAGTTTCTCAGAAATTTTCTTTTCAGTTTTTATCTTAGGATATTTTCTTTTTAACTATAGATCTCTATGGTTTTCCATATACCTTTTTCCAAATTCCACAAAAACAGCTTTAGCGAAAGTATTCTTGAGGGGAAAGCCGTAATTCTGTGAGATGAATTAACAGAACACAAAGCAATTTCTCAGAAAGCTACTTTCCAGTTTTTATCTGAAGATATTTCCTTTACACCATGGTCCTCTATGGGCTTCCAAATATCACTTTGCAAATTCCACAAGAACAGTCTTACTGAACGACTTCTTGAGGGGAAAGCTGTAATTCTATAAGATGAATTAACAGAACACAAAGTCGTTTCTCAGAAAGCTTCTTTTCAGTTCTTATCTTAGGAAATTTCTTTTTCACCACAGCCCTCTATGGGCTTCCAAATGTCACTTTGCAAATTCCACAAGAACAGTCTTAGCGGAATGCTTCTTGAGGGGAAAGGTGTAACACTGTCAGATGAATTAACAGAACACAAAGCAGTTTCTCAGAAAACTTCTTTCCAGTTTATAACTGAAGATATTTCCTTTTTCACCATAGCCCCCTATGGGTTTCCAAATAGCACTTTGAAAATTCCACAAGAACGGTCTTAATGAACGGTTTCTGGAGGGCAAAGCTGTAACTGTGTGAGATGAATTAACAGAACACAAAGTAGTTTCTCAAGAAGCTTCTTTCTAGTTTTCATCTGAGGACATTTCCTTTTTCACCATAGCCCTCTATGGGCTTCCAAATTTCACTTTGCAAATTCCACAAGAACAGTCTTAACGAAAGACTTCTTGAGGGGAAAGCTGTAACTCTGTGAGATGAATTAACAGAAAACAAAGCAGTTTCTCAGAAAGCTTCTATACACTTTCTAACTGAAGATATTCCTTTTTTCACCATAACCCTATATGGGCTTCCAAATATTACTTTGCGAATTACACAAGAACAGTCATAGCAAAAGGCTTCTCGAGGGGAAAGCTGTAACTCTGTGAGATGAATTAACAGAACACAAAGCAGTTTCTCAGAAAGCTTCTTTCCAGTTTTTATCTAAGGACATTTCCTTTTTCTCCATAGCCCTCTATGGGCTTCTAAATATCACGTTCTAAATTGCACAAGAACAGTCTTAGTGAAAGGATTCTTGAGAGGAAAGCTGTAACTCTGTGAGATGAATTAAGAGAACACAAAGCAGTTTTTCAGAAAGCTTCTTTTCAGTTTTTATCTTAGGTTATTTCCTTTTTCACTGTAGACCTCTGTAGGCTTCTAAATATCACTTCCCAAATTCGACAAGAACAGTCTTAGGGAAAGGCTTCGTGAGGGGAAAGCTGTAACTTTGTGAGATGAATTAACAGAACACAACGCAGTGTCTCAGAAAGCTTCTTTCCCGTTTTAAACCGAAGATATTTCCTTTTCACCATAGCTCTCTATGGCCTTCGAAATGTCACGTTGCAAATTCCACAAGAACAGTCATAGCGAAAGGCTTCCTCAGGGGAAAGCTGTAACTCTGTGGGATGAATTCACAGATCAGAAAGCTGTTTCTCAGAAAGCTTCTTTCTCACTTTTATGGCGGATATTTCCTTTGGCCCTATAGTCTTCAAAGGGAACCGAATTATCCCTTCTCAGATTCCACAGAAATAAGGTTAGCAAACAGCTCTATGACATATAGCTCTCACTCAGTGAGTGGAAGTCACGTATCACAAAGCAGTTTCTCAGAAATGTTCTTTTCAGTTTTTATCTTAGGATATTTCCTTTTTCACCATAGCCCTCTATGGGCTTACAAATACCACTCTGCAAATTCCACAAGAACAGTCTTACCGAAAGGCTTCTTAAGGGGAAAGCTGTAACTCTGTGAGGTGAATTAACAGAACACAAAGCAGTTTCTCAGAAAGCTTCTTTTCAGCTTTTTTCTTAGGATATTTCCTTTTTCACCATAGCCCTATAAGGGCTTACAAATATCACTATGAGTATTACACAAGAAGAGTCTTAGCAAAAGTCTTTTTGAAGGTAAAGCTGTAACTCTTTGAGATGAATTAACAGAACACCAAGCAGTTTCTTAGAAAGCTTCTTTCCATTTTTTAACTGAAGGTATTTCCCTTTTCACCACAGCCATCTATGGGCTTCGAAATATCACTTTGCAAATTCAAAAAGAACAGTCCTAGCGAAAGGCTTCTTGAGTGGAATGCTGTAACTCTGTGAGATGAATTAACAGATCTCAGAGAAGTTTCTCAGAAAGCTTCTTTCTCACTTTTAGCGGCAGATATTTCCTTTGGCCCTATAGTCTTCAAAGGGATCCAAAATAACAGTTCTCCGATTCCATAGAAATAAGGCTATCAAACAGCTCTAGGAAATAGAGCTGTAACTCAGTGAGTGGAAGTCACATAATACTAAACCGTTTCTCAGAAAGCCTCTTTCAGTTTTTAACTGAAGCTATATCCTTTTTCACCGTAGCCCTCTATGGGCTTCAAAATATCACTTTGAAAATACAGCAAGAACAGTCTTAGCGAAAGGCTTCTAGAGGGGAAAGCTGTAACTCTGTTAGGTGAATTAACAGAACACAAAGCAGTTTCTCAGGAATGTTCTTTACAGTTTTTATCTGAAGATATTTCCTTTTCTCCATAGCGCTCTATGGGCTACCAAATATCACATTTCAAATTCCGCAAGAACAGTCTTAGCGAAAGACTTCCTGAGGGGAAAGCTGTAACTCTGTGAGATGAATTAACAGAACACAAAGCAATTTCTCAGAAAGCTTCTTTCCAGTTTTTATCGGAGGATATTTCGTTTTCACCATAGCCGTCTATTGGCTTCCAAATATCATTTCTCAAATTGTGCAAGAATAATCTTAGCGAAAGGCTTCTTGAGGGGAAAGCTGTAACTCTGTGAAATGAATTCGCAAATCACAAAGAAGTTTCTCAGAAAGCTTCTTTCTAACTTTAACGACGGATATTTCCTTTGGCCCTTCAGTCTTCAAAGGGATCCGAAATAACAGTTCTCAGATTCCACAGAAATAAGACTGCCAAACAGCTCTACGAAATACAGCTGTAACTCAGTGAGTGGAAGTCATATATCACAAAGCAGTTTCTCAGAAAGCTTCTTTTCAGTTTTTAACTGAAGATATATCCTTTTTCACTATAGGTCACTATGAGCTTCCAAATATCACTTTGCATATTCCACAAGAACTGTCTTAGCGAAAGGCTTCTTGAAGGGAAACCTGTAACTCTGTGAGATGAATTAACAAAACACAAAGAAGTTTCTCAGAATGGTTCTTTTCAGTTTTTATCTTAGGATATTTACGTTTTCACCATCGACTTCTATTGGCTTACAAATATCACTTTGCAAATTCCACAAGAACAGTCTTAGCGAAAGGCTTCTAGAGGGGAAAGCTGAAACTCTGTGAGGTGAATTAACAGAATACAAAGCAGTTTCTCAGAAAGTTTCTTTCCAGTTTTTAACTGAAGGTATTTCCTTTTTCACCATAGCCCTCGACGGGCTTTCAAATATCACTTTGCAAATTCCACAAGAACAGTCTTAGCGAACGGCTTCTTGAGGGGAAAGCTGAAACTCTGTCAGATAAATTAACAGAACACAAAGCAGTTTCTCAGAAAGTTTCTTTCCAGTTTTTAACTGAAGGTATTTCCTTTTTCACCATAGCCCTCGACGGGCTTACAAATATCACTTTGCAAATTCCACAAGAATAGTCTTAGCGAACGGCTTCTTGAGGGGAAAGCTGAAACTCTGTCAGATAAATTAACAGAACACAAAACAGTTTGTTGGAAAGCTTCTTTCCATTTTTGATCCGAGGACATTTCCTTTTACACCATAGCCCTCTCACGGCTTCCAAATATCACTTTGCAAATTCCACGAGAACCGTCTTAGCGAAAGACTTCTGGAGGGGAAAGCTGAAACTCTGTGAGATGAATTAACAGAAAACAAAGCAGTTTCTCAGAAAGCTTCTTTCCAGTTTTTAATTGAAGATATTTCCTTTTTCACCATATCCCTCCATGGGCTTCCAAATATCACATTGCAAATTCCACAAGAACAGTCTTAGCGAAATGCTTCTTGAGGGGTAAGCTGTAACTCTGTGAGATGAATTAACAGAACACAAAGCAGTTTCTCAGAAAACTTCTTTCCAGTTTTTATGTGAGGAAATTTCCTTTTTAAACGTACCCCTCTATGGGCTTCCAAATATCACTTTGTAAACTCCACAAGAACAGTCTTAGCGAAAGGATTCTTGATAGGAAAGCTGTAACTCTGTGCATGAATTAACAGAACACAAAGAAGTTTCTCAGAAAGCTTCTCTCCAGTTTTTAACTGAAGATATTTCCTTTTTCACCATAGCGCTCTATGGGCTTCCAAATATCTCTTTGGAAATTCCAGAAGAACAGTCTTAGTGAAGGGCTTCTTGAGGGTAGAGCTGTAATACTGTGAGATGAATTAACAAAACACAAAGCAGTTTCTCAGAAAGCTTCTTTCCAGTTTTTATGTGAGGAAATTTCCTTTTTAACCGTACCCCTCTATGGGCTTCCAAATATCACTTTGTAAACTCCACAAGAACAGTCTTAGCGAAAGGATTCGTGATAGGAAAGGTGTAACTCTGTGTATGAATTAACAGAACACAAAGCAGTTTCTCAGAAAGCTTCTCTCCAGTTTTTAACTGAAGATATTTCCATTTTCACCATAGCCCTCTATGAGCTTCCAAATATCATTTTGCAAATTTCACAACAACAGTCTTAATGAACGGCTTCTTGAGGGGAAAGCTATAACTCTGTGAGATGAATTGACGGTACGCAAAACAGTTTCTCAAAAAGCTTCTTTTCAGTTTTTATCTTAGGATATTTGCTTTTTCACCATAGCCCTCTATTGTTTTCCAAATATCACTTTGCAAATTCCACGAGAACAGTCTTAGCGAAAGGCCTCTTGAGGGGAAACTGTAGCTCTGTGAGATCAATTCACAGAACTCAAAGAAGTTTCTCAGAAAGCTTCTTTCACACTTTTAGTGGCGGATATTTCCTTTGGACCTATAGTCTTCAAAGAGATCCGAAGTAACATTTCTCAGATTCCACAGAAATAAGCCTAGCCAACAGTTCTACGAAATACAGCTGTTTCTCAGTGACAGGAAATCACATATCACAAAGCAGTTCCTCGGAAAGCTTCTTTTCACTTTTTAACTGAAGCTATATCCTTTTTCACCATAGCGACGTATGGACTTCCAAAGACCACTTTGGAAATTCCACAAGAACAGTCTTGGTGAAAGGCTTCTTGAGGGGAAAGCTGTAACTCTGTGAGATGAACTAAGAGAACACAAAACCGTTTCTCAGAAAGCTTCTTTCCAGTTTTTAACTGAAGATATTTCCCTTTTCACCATAGCCCTCTATGGGCTTCCAAATATCAATTTGAAAATAACACAAGATCAGTCTTAGTGAATGGCGTTCTGTTCGGAAAGCTGTAACTCTCTGAGATGAATTAACAAAACACAAAGCAGTTTCTCAGAAAGCTTCTTTTCAGTTTTTATCTTACGATATTTCCTTTTTCACCATAGTTCTCTAAGCACTTCCAAATATCACTTCGCAAATTTCACAAGAACAGTCTTAGTAAACGACTTCTTGAGGGGAATGCTGTACCTCTGTGAGATGGATTAACAGAACACAAAGCAGTTTCTCAGAAACGTTCTTTCCACTTTTTAACTGAAGATATTTCCTTTTTCCCCATAGCACTCTATGGGCTTCCAAATATCACTTTGCAAAATCCACGAGAACAGTCTTAGTGAACGGTTTCTTGAGGGGAAAGCTGTAAGTCTGTGAGATGAATTCAGAGAACACAAAGCAGTTTCTCAGAAATTTTCTTTTCAGTTTTTATCTTAGGATATTTTCTTTTTAACCATAGATCTCTATGGTTTTCCATATACCTTTTTCCAAATTCCACAAAAACAGCTTTAGCGAAAGTATTCTTGAGGGGAAAGCCGTAATTCTGTGAGATGAATTAACAGAACAGAAAGCAATTTCTCAGAAAGCTACTTTCCAGTTTTTATCTGAAGATATTTCCTTTACACCATGGTCCTCTATGGGCTTCCAAATATCACTTTGCAAATTCCACAAGAACAGTCTTACTGAACGACTTCTTGAGGGGAAAGCTTTAATTCTATAAGATGAATTAACAGAACACAAAGTCGTTTCTCAGAAAGCTTCTTTTCAGTTCTTATCTTAGGAAATTTCTTTTTCACCACAGCCCTCTATGGGCTTCCAAATGTCACTTTGCAAATTCCACAAGAACAGTCTTAGCGGAATGCTTCTTGAGGGGAAAGGTGTAACACTGTCAGATGAATTAACAGAACACAAAGCAGTTTCTCAGAAAACTTCTTTCCAGTTTATAACTGAAGATATTTCCTTTTTCACCATAGCCCCCTATGGGTTTCCAAATAGCACTTTGAAAATTCCACAAGAACGGTCTTAATGAACGGTTTCTGGAGGGCAAAGCTGTAACTGTGTGAGATGAATTAACAGAACACAAAGTAGTTTCTCAAGAAGCTTCTTTCTAGTTTTCATCTGAGGACATTTCCTTTTTCACCATAGCCCTCTATGGGCTTCCAAATTTCACTTTGCAAATTCCACAAGAACAGTCTTAACGAAAGACTTCTTGAGGGGAAAGCTGTAACTCTGTGAGATGAATTAACAGAAAACAAAGCAGTTTCTCAGAAAGCTTCTATACACTTTCTAACTGAAGATATTCCTTTTTTCACCATAACCCTATATGGGCTTCCAAATATTACTTTGCGAATTACACAAGAACAGTCATAGCAAAAGGCTTCTCGAGGGGAAAGCTGTAACTCTGTGAGATGAATTAACAGAACACAAAGCAGTTTCTCAGAAAGCTTCTTTCCAGTTTTTATCTAAGGACATTTCCTTTTTCTCCATAGCCCTCTATGGGCTTCTAAATATCACGTTCTAAATTGCACAAGAACAGTCTTAGTGAAAGGATTCTTGAGAGGAAAGCTGTAACTCTGTGAGATGAATTAAGAGAACACAAAGCAGTTTTTCAGAAAGCTTCTTTTCAGTTTTTATCTTAGGTTATTTCCTTTTTCACTGTAGACCTCTGTAGGCTTCTAAATATCACTTCCCAAATTCGACAAGAACAGTCTTAGGGAAAGGCTTCGTGAGGGGAAAGCTGTAACTTTGTGAGATGAATTAACAGAACACAACGCAGTGTCTCAGAAAGCTTCTTTCCCGTTTTAAACCGAAGATATTTCCTTTTCACCATAGCTCTCTATGGCCTTCGAAATGTCACGTTGCAAATTCCACAAGAACAGTCATAGCGAAAGGCTTCCTCAGGGGAAAGCTGTAACTCTGTGGGATGAATTCACAGATCAGAAAGCTGTTTCTCAGAAAGCTTCTTTCTCACTTTTATGGCGGATATTTCCTTTGGCCCTATAGTCTTCAAAGGGAACCGAATTATCCCTTCTCAGATTCCACAGAAATAAGGTTAGCAAACAGCTCTATGACATATAGCTCTCACTCAGTGAGTAGAAGTCACGTATCACAAAGCAGTTTCTCAGAAATGTTCTTTTCAGTTTTTATCTTAGGATATTTCCTTTTTCACCATAGCCCTCTATGGGCTTACAAATACCACTCTGCAAATTCCACAAGAACAGTCTTACCAAAAGGCTTCTTAAGGGGAAAGCTGTAACTCTGTGAGGTGAATTAACAGAACACAAAGCAGTTTCTCAGAAAGCTTCTTTTCAGCTTTTATCTTAGGATATTTCCTTTTTCACCATAGCCCTATAAGGGCTTACAAATATCACTATGAGTATTACACAAGAAGAGTCTTAGCAAAAGTCTTTTTGAGGGTAAAGCTGTAACTCTTTGAGATGAATTAACAGAACACCAAGCAGTTTCTTAGAAAGCTTCTTTCCATTTTTTAACTGAAGGTATTTCCCTTTTCACCACAGCCGTCTATGGGCTTCGAAATATCACTTTGCAAATTCAAAAAGAACAGTCCTAGCGAAAGGCTTCTTGAGTGGAATGCTGTAACTCTGTGAGATGAATTAACAGATCTCAGAGAAGTTTCTCAGAAAGCTTCTTTCTCACTTTTAGCGGCAGATATTTCCTTTGGCCCTATAGTCTTCAAAGGGATCCAAAATAACAGTTCTCCGATTCCATAGAAATAAGGCTATCAAACAGCTCTAGGAAATAGAGCTGTAACTCAGTGAGTGGAAGTCACATAATACTAAACCGTTTCTCAGAAAGCCTCTTTCAGTTTTTAACTGAAGCTATATCCTTTTTCACCGTAGCCCTCTATGGGCTTCAAAATATCACTTTGAAAATACAGCAAGAACAGTCTTAGCGAAAGGCTTCTAGAGGGGAAAGCTGTAACTCTGTTAGGTGAATTAACAGAACACAAAGCAGTTTCTCAGGAATGTTCTTTACAGTTTTTATCTGAAGATATTTCCTTTTCTCCATAGTGCTCTATGGGCTCCCAAATATCACATTTCAAATTCCACAAGAACAATCTTAGCGAAAGACTTCCTGAGGGGAAAGCTGTAAGTCTGTGAGATGAATTAAAAGAACACAAAGCAATTTCTCAGAAAGCTTCTTTCCAGTTTTTATCGGAGGATATTTCGTTTTCACCATAGCCTTCTATTGGCTTCCAAATATCATTTTTCAAATTGTGCAAGAATAATCTTAGCGAAAGGCTTCTTGAGGGGAAAGCTGTAACTCTGTGAAATGAATTCGCAAATCACAAAGAAGTTTCTCAGAAAGCTTCTTTCTAACTTTAACGACGGATATTTCCTTTGGCCCTTCAGTCTTCAAAGGGATCCGAAATAACAGTTCTCAGATTCCACAGAAATAAGACTGCCAAACAGCTCTACGAAATACAGCTGTAACTCAGTGAGTGGAAGTCATATATCACAAAGCAGTTTCTCAGAAAGCTTCTTTTCAGTTTTTAACTGAAGATATATCCTTTTTCACTATAGGTCACTATGAGCTTCCAAATATCACTTTGCATATTCCACAAGAACTGTCTTAGCGAAAGGCTTCTTGAAGGGAAACCTGTAACTCTGTGAGATGAATTAACAAAACACAAAGCAGTTTCTCAGAATGGTTCTTTTCAGTTTTTATCTTAGGATATTTACGTTTTCACCATCGACTTCTATGGGCTTACAAATATCACTTTGCAAATTCCACAAGAACAGTCTTAGCGAAAGGCTTCTAGAGGGGAAAGCTGAAACTCTGTGAGGTGAATTAACAGAACACAAAGCAGTTTCTCAGAAAGTTTCTTTCCAGTTTTTAACTGAAGGTATTTCCTTTTTCACCATAGAACTCGACGGGCTTTCAAATATCACTTTGCAAATTCCACAAGAACAGTCTTAGCGAACGGATTATTGAGGGGAAAGCTGAAACTCTGTGAGGTGAGTTAACAGAATATAAAGCAGTTTCTCAGAAAGTTTCTTTCCAGTTTTTAACTGAAGGTATTTCCTTTTTCACCATAGAACTCGACAGGCTTTCAAATATCACTTTGCAAATTCCTCAAGAACAGTCTTAGCGAACGGCTTCTTGAGGGGAAACCTGAAACTCTGTGAGATGAATTAACAGAACACAAAGCAGTTTCTCAGAAAACTTCTTTCCAGTTTATAACTGAAGATATTTCCTTTTTCACCATAGCCCCCTATGGGTTTCCAAATAGCACTTTGAAAATTCCACAAGAACGGTCTTAATGAACGGTTTCTGGAGGGCAAAGCTGTAACTGTGTGAGATGAATTAACAGAACACAAAGTAGTTTGTCAAGAAGCTTCTTTCTAGTTTTCATCTGAGGACATTTCCTTTTTCACCATAGCCCTCTATGGGCTTCCAAATTTCACTTTGCAAATTCCACAAGAACAGTCTTAACGAAAGACTTCTTGAGGGGAAAGCTGTAACTCTGTGAGATGAATTAACAGAAAACAAAGCAGTTTCTCAGAAAGCTTCTATACACTTTCTAACTGAAGATATTCCTTTTTTCACCATAACCCTATATGGGCTTCCAAATATTACTTTGCGAATTACACAAGAACAGTCATAGCAAAAGGCTTCTCGAGGGGAAAGCTGTAACTCTGTGAGATGAATTAACAGAACACAAAGCAGTTTCTCAGAAAGCTTCTTTCCAGTTTTTATCTAAGGACATTTCCTTTTTCTCCATAGCCCTCTATGGGCTTCTAAATATCACGTTCTAAATTGCACAAGAACAGTCTTAGTGAAAGGATTCTTGAGAGGAAAGCTGTAACTCTGTGAGATGAATTAAGAGAACACAAAGCAGTTTTTCAGAAAGCTTCTTTTCAGTTTTTATCTTAGGTTATTTCCTTTTTCACTGTAGACCTCTGTAGGCTTCTAAATATCACTTCCCAAATTCGACAAGAACAGTCTTAGGGAAAGGCTTCGTGAGGGGAAAGCTGTAACTTTGTGAGATGAATTAACAGAACACAACGCAGTGTCTCAGAAAGCTTCTTTCCCGTTTTAAACCGAAGATATTTCCTTTTCACCATAGCTCTCTATGGCCTTCGAAATGTCACGTTGCAAATTCCACAAGAACAGTCATAGCGAAAGGCTTCCTCAGGGGAAAGCTGTAACTCTGTGGGATGAATTCACAGATCAGAAAGCTGTTTCTCAGAAAGCTTCTTTCTCACTTTTATGGCGGATATTTCCTTTGGCCCTATAGTCTTCAAAGGGAACCGAATTATCCCTTCTCAGATTCCACAGAAATAAGGTTAGCAAACAGCTCTATGACATATAGCTCTCACTCAGTGAGTAGAAGTCACGTATCACAAAGCAGTTTCTCAGAAATGTTCTTTTCAGTTTTTATCTTAGGATATTTCCTTTTTCACCATAGCCCTCTATGGGCTTACAAATACCACTCTGCAAATTCCACAAGAACAGTCTTACCAAAAGGCTTCTTAAGGGGAAAGCTGTAACTCTGTGAGGTGAATTAACAGAACACAAAGCAGTTTCTCAGAAAGCTTCTTTTCAGCTTTTATCTTAGGATATTTCCTTTTTCACCATAGCCCTATAAGGGCTTACAAATATCACTATGAGTATTACACAAGAAGAGTCTTAGCAAAAGTCTTTTTGAGGGTAAAGCTGTAACTCTTTGAGATGAATTAACAGAACACCAAGCAGTTTCTTAGAAAGCTTCTTTCCATTTTTTAACTGAAGGTATTTCCCTTTTCACCACAGCCGTCTATGGGCTTCGAAATATCACTTTGCAAATTCAAAAAGAACAGTCCTAGCGAAAGGCTTCTTGAGTGGAATGCTGTAACTCTGTGAGATGAATTAACAGATCTCAGAGAAGTTTCTCAGAAAGCTTCTTTCTCACTTTTAGCGGCAGATATTTCCTTTGGCCCTATAGTCTTCAAAGGGATCCAAAATAACAGTTCTCCGATTCCATAGAAATAAGGCTATCAAACAGCTCTAGGAAATAGAGCTGTAACTCAGTGAGTGGAAGTCACATAATACTAAACCGTTTCTCAGAAAGCCTCTTTCAGTTTTTAACTGAAGCTATATCCTTTTTCACCGTAGCCCTCTATGGGCTTCAAAATATCACTTTGAAAATACAGCAAGAACAGTCTTAGCGAAAGGCTTCTAGAGGGGAAAGCTGTAACTCTGTTAGGTGAATTAACAGAACACAAAGCAGTTTCTCAGGAATGTTCTTTACAGTTTTTATCTGAAGATATTTCCTTTTCTCCATAGCGCTCTATGGGCTCCCAAATATCACATTTCAAATTCCACAAGAACAATCTTAGCGAAAGACTTCCTGAGGGGAAAGCTGTAAGTCTGTGAGATGAATTAAAAGAACACAAAGCAATTTCTCAGAAAGCTTCTTTCCAGTTTTTATCGGAGGATATTTCGTTTTCACCATAGCCTTCTATTGGCTTCCAAATATCATTTTTCAAATTGTGCAAGAATAATCTTAGCGAAAGGCTTCTTGAGGGGAAAGCTGTAACTCTGTGAAATGAATTCGCAAATCACAAAGAAGTTTCTCAGAAAGCTTCTTTCTAACTTTAACGACGGATATTTCCTTTGGCCCTTCAGTCTTCAAAGGGATCCGAAATAACAGTTCTCAGATTCCACAGAAATAAGACTGCCAAACAGCTCTACGAAATACAGCTGTAACTCAGTGAGTGGAAGTCATATATCACAAAGCAGTTTCTCAGAAAGCTTCTTTTCAGTTTTTAACTGAAGATATATCCTTTTTCACTATAGGTCACTATGAGCTTCCAAATATCACTTTGCATATTCCACAAGAACTGTCTTAGCGAAAGGCTTCTTGAAGGGAAACCTGTAACTCTGTGAGATGAATTAACAAAACACAAAGCAGTTTCTCAGAATGGTTCTTTTCAGTTTTTATCTTAGGATATTTACGTTTTCACCATCGACTTCTATGGGCTTACAAATATCACTTTGCAAATTCCACAAGAACAGTCTTAGCGAAAGGCTTCTAGAGGGGAAAGCTGAAACTCTGTGAGGTGAATTAACAGAACACAAAGCAGTTTCTCAGAAAGTTTCTTTCCAGTTTTTAACTGAAGGTATTTCCTTTTTCACCATAGAACTCGACGGGCTTTCAAATATCACTTTGCAAATTCCACAAGAACAGTCTTAGCGAACGGATTCTTGAGGGGAAAGCTGAAACTCTGTGAGGTGAGTTAACAGAATATAAAGCAGTTTCTCAGAAAGTTTCTTTCCAGTTTTTAACTGAAGGTATTTCCTTTTTCACCATAGAACTCGACAGGCTTTCAAATATCACTTTGCAAATTCCTCAAGAACAGTCTTAGCGAACGGCTTCTTGAGGGGAAACCTGAAACTCTGTGAGATGAATTAACAGAAAACAAAGCAGTTTCTCAGAAAGCTTCTTTCCAGTTTTTAATTGAAGATATTTCCTTTTTCACCATATCCCTCCATGGGCTTCCAAATATCACATTGCAAATTCCACAAGAACAGTCTTAGCGAAATGCTTCTTGAGGGGTAAGCTGTAACTCTGTGAGATGAATTAACAGAACACAAAGCAGTTTCTCAGAACACTTCTTTCCAGTTTTTATGTGAGGAAATTTCCTTTTTAAACGTACCCCTCTATGGGCTTCCAAATATCACTTTGTAAACTCCACAAGAACAGTCTTAGCGAAAGGATTCTTGATAGGAAAGCTGTAACTCTGTGTATGAATTAACAGAACACAAAGAAGTTTCTCAGAAAGCTTCTCTCCAGTTTTTAACTGAAGATATTTCCTTTTTCACCATAGCGCTCTATGGGCTTCCAAATATCTCTTTGGAAATTCCAGAAGAACAGTCTTAGTGAAGGGCTTCTTGAGGGTAGAGCTGTAATACTGTGAGATGAATTAACAAAACACAAAGCAGTTTCTCAGAAAGCTTCTTTCCAGTTTTTATGTGAGGAAATTTCCTTTTTAACCGTACCCCTCTATGGGCTTCCAAATATCACTTTGTAAACTCCACAAGAACAGTCTTAGCGAAAGGATTCGTGATAGGAAAGGTGTAACTCTGTGTATGAATTAACAGAACACAAAGCAGTTTCTCAGAAAGCTTCTCTCCAGTTTTTAACTGAAGATATTTCCATTTTCACCATAGCCCTCTATGAGCTTCCAAATATCATTTTGCAAATTTCACAACAACAGTCTTAATGAACGGCTTCTTGAGGGGAAAGCTATAACTCTGTGAGATGAATTAATGGTACGCAAAACAGTTTCTCAAAAAGCTTCTTTTCAGTTTTTATCTTAGGATATTTCCTTTTTCACCATAGCCCTCTATTGTTTTCCAAATATCACTTTGCAAATTCCACGAGAACAGTCTTAGCGAAAGGCCTCTTGAGGGGAAACTGTAGCTCTGTGAGATCAATTCACAGAACTCAAAGAAGTTTCTCAGAAAGCTTCTTTCACACTTTTAGTGGCGGATATTTCCTTTGGACCTATAGTCTTCAAAGAGATCCGAAGTAACATTTCTCAGATTCCACAGAAATAAGCCTAGCCAACAGTTCTACGAAATACAGCTGTTTCTCAGTGACAGGAAATCACATATCACAAAGCAGTTCCTCGGAAAGCTTCTTTTCACTTTTTAACTGAAGCTATATCCTTTTTCACCATAGCGACGTATGGACTTCCAAAGACCACTTTGGAAATTCCACAAGAACAGTCTTGGTGAAAGGCTTCTTGAGGGGAAAGCTGTAACACTGTGAGATGAACTAAGAGAACACAAAACCGTTTCTCAGAAAGCTTCTTTCCAGTTTTTAACTGAAGATATTTCCCTTTTCAACATAGCCCTCTATGGGCTTCCAAATATCAATTTGAAAATAACACAAGATCAGTCTTAGTGAATGGCTTTTTGTTCGGAAAGCTGTAACTCTCTGAGATGAATTAACAAAACACAAAGCAGTTTTTCAGAAAGCTTCTTTTCAGTTTTTATCTTAGGTTATTTCCTTTTTCACTGTAGACCTCTGTAGGCTTCTAAATATCACTTCCCAAATTCGACAAGAACAGTCTTAGAGAAAGGCTTCATGAGGGGAAAGCTGTAACTTTGTGAGATGAATTAACAGAACACAACGCAGTGTCTCAGAAAGCTTCTTTCCCGTTTTAAACCGAAGATATTTCCTTTTCACCATAGCTCTCTATGGCCTTCGAAATGTCACTTTGCAAATTCCACAAGAACAGTCATAGTGAAAGGCTTCCTCAGGGGAAAGCTGTAACTCTGTGGGATGAATTCACAGATCAGAAAGCTGTTTCTCAGAAAGCTTCTTTCTCACTTTTATGGCGGATATTTCCTTTGGCCCTATAGTCTTCAAAGGGAACTGAATTATCCCTTCTCAGATTCCACAGAAATAAGGTTAGCAAACAGCTCTATGACATATAGCTCTCACTCAGTGAGTGGAAGTCACGTATCACAAAGCAGTTTCTCAGAAATTTTCTTTTCAGTTTTTATCTTAGGATATTTCCTTTTTTACCATGGCCCTCTATGGGCTTACAAATACCACTCTGCAAATTCCACAAGAACAGTCTTACCAAAAGGCTTCTTAAGGGGAAAGCTGTAACTCTGTGAGGTGAATTAACAGAACACAAAGCAGTTTCTCAGAAAGCTTCTTTTCAGCTTTTATCTTAGGATATTTCCTTTTTCACCATAGCCCTATAAGGGCTTACAAATATCACTATGAGTATTACACAAGAAGAGTCTTAGCAAAAGTCTTTTTGAGGGTAAAGCTGTAACTCTTTGAGATGAATTAACAGAACACAATGCAGTTTCTTAGAAAGCTTCTTTCCATTTTTTAACTGAAGGTATTTCCCTTTTCACCACAGCCGTCTATGGGCTTCGAAATATCACTTTGCAAATTCAAAAAGAACAGTCCTAGCGAAAGGCTTCTTGAATGGAATGCTGTAACTCTGTGAGATGAATTAACAGATCTCAGAGAAGTTTCTCAGAAAGCTTCTTTCTCACTTTTAGCGGCAGATATTTCCTTTGGCCCTATAGTCTTCAAAGGGATCCAAAATAACAGTTCTCCGATTCCATAGAAATAAGGCTATCAAACAGCTCTAGGAAATAGAGCTGTAACTCAGTGAGTGGAAGTCACATAATACTAAACCGTTTCTCAGAAAGCCTCTTTCAGTTTTTAACTGAAGCTATATCCTTTTTCACCGTAGCCCTCTATGGGCTTCAAAATATCACTTTGAAAATACAGCAAGAACAGTCTTAGCGAAAGGCTTCTAGAGGGGAAAGCTGTAACTCTGTTAGGTGAATTAACAGAACACAAAGCAGTTTCTCAGGAATGTTCTTTACAGTTTTTATCTGAAGATATTTCCTTTTCTCCATAGCGCTCTATGGGCTACCAAATATCACATTTCAAATTCCACAAGAACAGTCTTAGCGAAAGACTTCCTGAGGGGAAAGCTGTAAGTCTGTGAGATGAATTAAAAGAACACAAAGCAATTTCTCAGAAAGCTTCTTTCCAGTTTTTATCGGAGGATATTTCGTTTTCACCATAGCCGTCTATTGGCTTCCAAATATCATTTTTCAAATTGTGCAAGAATAATCTTAGCGAAAGGCTTCTTGAGGGGAAAGCTGTAACTCTGTGAAATGAATTCGCAAATCACAAAGAAGTTTCTCAGAAAGCTTCTTTCTAACTTTAACGACGGATATTTCCTTTGGCCCTTCAGTCTTCAAAGGGATCCGAAATAAGAGTTCTCAGATTCCACAGAAATAAGACTGCCAAACAGCTCTACGAAATACAGCTGTAACTCAGTGAGTGGAAGTCATATATCACAAAGCAGTTTCTCAGAAAACTTCTTTTCAGTTTTTAACTGAAGATATATCCTTTTTCACTATAGGTCACTATGAGCTTCCAAATATCACTTTGCATATTCCACAAGAACTGTCTTAGCGAAAGGCTTCTTGAAGGGAAACCTGTAACTCTGTGAGATGAATTAACAAAACACAAAGCAGTTTCTCAGAATGGTTCTTTTCAGTTTTTATCTTAGGATATTTACCTTTTCACCATCGACTTCTATGGGCTTACAAATATCACTTTGCAAATTCCACAAGAACAGTCTTAGCGAAAGGCTTCTAGAGGGGAAAGCTGAAACTCTGTGAGGTGAATTAACAGAATACAAAGCAGTTTCTCAGAAAGTTTCTTTCCAGTTTTTAACTGAAGGTATTTCCTTTTTCACCATAGAACTCGACGGGCTTTCAAATATCACTTTGCAAATTCCACAAGAACAGTCTTAGCGAACGGATTCTTGAGGGGAAAGCTGAAACTCTGTGAGGTGAGTTAACAGAATATAAAGCAGTTTCTCAGAAAGTTTCTTTCCAGTTTTTAACTGAAGGTATTTCCTTTTTCACCATAGAACTCGACAGGCTTTCAAATATCACTTTGCAAATTCCTCAAGAACAGTCTTAGCGAACGGCTTCTTGAGGGGAAACCTGAAACTCTGTCAGAAAAATTAACAGAACACAAAACAGTTTGTTGGAAAGCTTCTTTCCATTTTTGATAGGAGGACATTTCCTTTTACACCATAGCCCTCTCACGGCTTCCAAATATCACTTTGCAAATTCCACGAGAACCGTCTTAGCGAAAGACTTCTGGAGGGGAAAGCTGAAACTCTGTGAGATGAATTAACAGAAAACAAAGCAGTTTCTCAGAAAGCTTCTTTCCAGTTTTTAATTGAAGATATTTCCTTTTTCACCATATCCCTCCATGGGCTTCCAAATATCACATTGCAAATTCCACAAGAACAGTCTTAGCGAAATGCTTCTTGAGGGGTAAGCTGTAACTCTGTGAGATGAATTAACAGAACACAAAGCAGTTTCTCAGAAAACTTCTTTCCAGTTTTTATGTGAGGAAATTTCCTTTTTAAACGTACCCCTCTATGGGCTTCCAAATATCACTTTGTAAACTCCACAAGAACAGTCTTAGCGAAAGGATTCTTGATAGGAAAGCTGTAACTCTGTGCATGAATTAACAGAACACAAAGAAGTTTCTCAGAAAGCTTCTCTCCAGTTTTTAACTGAAGATATTTCCTTTTTCACCATAGCGCTCTATGGGCTTCCAAATATCTCTTTGGAAATTCCAGAAGAACAGTCTTAGTGAAGGGCTTCTTGAGGGTAGAGCTGTAATACTGTGAGATGAATTAACAGAACACAAAGCAGTTTCTCAGAAAGCTTCTTTCCAGTTTTTATGTGAGGAAATTTCCTTTTTAACCGTACCCCTCTATGGGCTTCCAAATATCACTTTGTAAACTCCACAAGAACAGTCTTAGTGAAAGGATTCGTGATAGGAAAGGTGTAACTCTGTGTATGAATTAACAGAACACAAAGCAGTTTCTCAGAAAGCTTCTCTCCAGTTTTTAACTGAAGATATTTCCATTTTCACCATAGCCCTCTATGAGCTTCCAAATATCATTTTGCAAATTTCACAACAACAGTCTTAATGAACGGCTTCTTGAGGGGAAAGCTATAACTCTGTGAGATGAATTAACGGTACGCAAAACAGTTTCTCAAAAAGCTTCTTTTCAGTTTTTATCTTAGGATATTTCCTTTTTCACCATAGCCCTCTATTGTTTTCCAAATATCACTTTGCAAATTCCACGAGAACAGTCTTAGCGAAAGGCCTCTTGAGGGGAAACTGTAGCTCTGTGAGATCAATTCACAGAACTCAAAGAAGTTTCTCAGAAAGCTTCTTTCACACTTTTAGTGGCGGATATTTCCTTTGGACCTATAGTCTTCAAAGAGATCCGAAGTAACATTTCTCAGATTCCACAGAAATAAGCCTAGCCAACAGTTCTACGAAATACAGCTGTTTCTCAGTGACAGGAAATGACATATCACAAAGCAGTTCCTCGGAAAGCTTCTTTTCACTTTTTAACTGAAGCTATATCCTTTTTCACCATAGCGACGCATGGACTTCCAAAGACCACTTTGGAAATTCCACAAGAACAGTCTTGGTGAAAGGCTTCTTGAGGGGAAAGCTGTAACACTGTGAGATGAACTAAGAGAACACAAAACCGTTTCTCAGAAAGCTTCTTTCCAGTTTTTAACTGAAGATATTTCCCTTTTCAACATAGCCCTCTATGGGCTTCCAAATATCAATTTGAAAATAACACAAGATCAGTCTTAGTGAATGGCTTTTTGTTCGGAAAGCTGTAACTCTCTGAGATGAATTAACAAAACACAAAGCAGTTTTTCAGAAAGCTTCTTTTCAGTTTTTATCTTAGGTTATTTCCTTTTTCACTGTAGACCTCTGTAGGCTTCTAAATATCACTTCCCAAATTCGACAAGAACAGTCTTAGAGAAAGGCTTCATGAGGGGAAAGCTGTAACTTTGTGAGATGAATTAACAGAACACAACGCAGTGTCTCAGAAAGCTTCTTTCCCGTTTTAAACCGAAGATATTTCCTTTTCACCATAGCTCTCTATGGCCTTCGAAATGTCACTTTGCAAATTCCACAAGAACAGTCATAGCGAAAGGCTTCCTCAGGGGAAAGCTGTAACTCTGTGGGATGAATTCACAGATCAGAAAGCTGTTTCTCAGAAAGCTTCTTTCTCACTTTTATGGCGGATATTTCCTTTGGCCCTATAGTCTTCAAAGGGAACTGAATTATCCCTTCTCAGATTCCACAGAAATAAGGTTAGCAAACAGCTCTATGACATATAGCTCTCACTCAGTGAGTGGAAGTCACGTATCACAAAGCAGTTTCTCAGAAACGTTCTTTTCAGTTTTTATCTTAGGATATTTCCTTTTTTACCATGGCCCTCTATGGGCTTACAAATACCACTCTGCAAATTCCACAAGAACAGTCTTACCGAAAGGCTTCTTAAGGGGAAAGCTGTAACTCTGTGAGGTGAATTAACAGAACACAAAGCAGTTTCTCAGAAAGCTTCTTTTCAGCTTTTATCTTAGGATATTTCCTTTTTCACCATAGCCCTATAAGGGCTTACAAATATCACTATGAGTATTACACAAGAAGAGTCTTAGCAAAAGTCTTTTTGAGGGTAAAGCTGTAACTCTTTGAGATGAATTAACAGAACACAATGCAGTTTCTTAGAAAGCTTCTTTCCATTTTTTAACTGAAGGTATTTCCCTTTTCACCACAGCCGTCTATGGGCTTCGAAATATCACTTTGCAAATTCAAAAAGAACAGTCCTAGCGAAAGGCTTCTTGAATGGAATGCTGTAACTCTGTGAGATGAATTAACAGATCTCAGAGAAGTTTCTCAGAAAGCTTCTTTCTCACTTTTAGCGGCAGATATTTCCTTTGGCCCTATAGTCTTCAAAGGGATCCAAAATAACAGTTCTCCGATTCCATAGAAATAAGGCTATCAAACAGCTCTAGGAAATAGAGCTGTAACTCAGTGAGTGGAAGTCACATAATACTAAACCGTTTCTCAGAAAGCCTCTTTCAGTTTTTAACTGAAGCTATATCCTTTTTCACCGTAGCCCTCTATGGGCTTCAAAATATCACTTTGAAAATACAGCAAGAACAGTCTTAGCGAAAGGCTTCTAGAGGGGAAAGCTGTAACTCTGTTAGGTGAATTAACAGAACACAAAGCAGTTTCTCAGGAATGTTCTTTACAGTTTTTATCTGAAGATATTTCCTTTTCTCCATAGCGCTCTTTGGGCTACCAAATATCACATTTCAAATTCCACAAGAACAGTCTTAGCGAAAGACTTCCTGAGGGGAAAGCTGTAAGTCTGTGAGATGAATTAAAAGAACACAAAGTAATTTCTCAGAAAGCTTCTTTCCAGTTTTTATCGGAGGATATTTCGTTTTCACCATAGCCGTCTATTGGCTTCCAAATATCATTTTTCAAATTGTGCAAGAATAATCTTAGCGAAAGGCTTCTTGAGGGGAAAGCTGTAACTCTGTGAAATGAATTCGCAAATCACAAAGAAGTTTCTCAGAAAGCTTCTTTCTAACTTTAACGATGGATATTTCCTTTGGCCCTTCAGTCTTCAAAGGGATCCGAAATAACAGTTCTCAGATTCCACAGAAATAAGACTGCCAAACAGCTCTACGAAATACAGCTGTAACTCAGTGAGTGGAAGTCATATATCACAAAGCAGTTTCTCAGAAAGCTTCTTTTCAGTTTTTAACTGAAGATATATCCTTTTTCACTATAGGTCACTATGAGCTTCCAAATATCACTTTGCATATTCCACAAGAACTGTCTTAGCGAAAGGCTTCTTGAAGGGAAACCTGTAACTCTGTGAGATGAATTAACAAAACACAAAGCAGTTTCTCAGAATGGTTCTTTTCAGTTTTTATCTTAGGATATTTACGTTTTCACCATCGACTTCTATGGGCTTACAAATATCACTTTGCAAATTCCACAAGAACAGTCTTAGCGAAAGGCTTCTAGAGGGGAAAGCTGAAACTCTGTGAGGTGAATTAACAGAATACAAAGCAGTTTCTCAGAAAGTTTCTTTCCAGTTTTTAACTGAAGGTATTTCCTTTTTCACCATAGAACTCGACGGGCTTTCAAATATCACTTTGCAAATTCCACAAGAACAGTCTTAGCGAACGGATTCTTGAGGGGAAAGCTGAAACTCTGTGAGGTGAGTTAACAGAATATAAAGCAGTTTCTCAGAAAGTTTCTTTCCAGTTTTTAACTGAAGGTATTTCCTTTTTCACCATAGAACTCGACAGGCTTTCAAATATCACTTTGCAAATTCCTCAAGAACAGTCTTAGCGAACGGCTTCTTGAGGGGAAACCTGAAACTCTGTCAGATAAATTAACAGAACACAAAACAGTTTGTTGGAAAGCTTCTTTCCATTTTTGATAGGAGGACATTTCCTTTTACACCATAGCCCTCTCACGGCTTCCAAATATCACTTTGCAAATTCCACGAGAACCGTCTTAGCGAAAGACTTCTGGAGGGGAAAGCTGAAACTCTGTGAGATGAATTAACAGAAAACAAAGCAGTTTCTCAGAAAGCTTCTTTCCAGTTTTTAATTGAAGATATTTCCTTTTTCACCATATCCCTCCATGGGCTTCCAAATATCACATTGCAAATTCCACAAGAACAGTCTTAGCGAAATGCTTCTTGAGGGGTAAGCTGTAACTCTGTGAGATGAATTAACAGAACACAAAGCAGTTTCTCAGAACACTTCTTTCCAGTTTTTATGTGAGGAAATTTCCTTTTTAAACGTACCCCTCTATGGGCTTCCAAATATCACTTTGTAAACTCCACAAGAACAGTCTTAGCGAAAGGATTCTTGATAGGAAAGCTGTAACTCTGTGCATGAATTAACAGAACACAAAGAAGTTTCTCAGAAAGCTTCTCTCCAGTTTTTAACTGAAGATATTTCCTTTTTCACCATAGCGCTCTATGGGCTTCCAAATATCTCTTTGGAAATTCCAGAAGAACAGTCTTAGTGAAGGGCTTCTTGAGGGTAGAGCTGTAATACTGTGAGATGAATTAACAAAACACAAAGCAGTTTCTCAGAAAGCTTCTTTCCAGTTTTTATGTGAGGAAATTTCCTTTTTAACCGTACCCCTCTATGGGCTTCCAAATATCACTTTGTAAACTCCACAAGAACAGTCTTAGCGAAAGGATTCGTGAGAGGAAAGGTGTAACTCTGTGTATGAATTAACAGAACACAAAGCAGTTTCTCAGAAAGCTTCTCTCCAGTTTTTAACTGAAGATATTTCCATTTTCACCATAGCCCTCTATGAGCTTCCAAATATCATTTTGCAAATTTCACAACAACAGTCTTAATGAACGGCTTCTTGAGGGGAAAGCTATAACTCTGTGAGATGAATTAACGGTACGCAAAACAGTTTCTCAAAAAGCTTCTTTTCAGTTTTTATCTTAGGATATTTCCTTTTTCACCATAGCCCTCTATTGTTTTCCAAATATCACTTTGCAAATTCCACGAGAACAGTCTTAGCGAAAGGCCTCTTGAGGGGAAACTGTAGCTCTGTGAGATCAATTCACAGAACTCAAAGAAGTTTCTCAGAAAGCTTCTTTCACACTTTTAGTGGCGGATATTTCCTTTGGACCTATAGTCTTCAAAGAGATCCGAAGTAACATTTCTCAGATTCCACAGAAATAAGCCTAGCCAACAGTTCTACGAAATACAGCTGTTTCTCAGTGACAGGAAATCACATATCACAAAGCAGTTCCTCGGAAAGCTTCTTTTCACTTTTTAACTGAAGCTATATCCTTTTTCACCATAGCGACGTATGGACTTCCAAAGACCACTTTGGAAATTCCACAAGAACAGTCTTGGTGAAAGGCTTCTTGAGGGGAAAGCTGTAACACTGTGAGATGAACTAAGAGAACACAAAACCGTTTCTCAGAAAGCTTCTTTCCAGTTTTTAACTGAAGATATTTCCCTTTTCAACATAGCCCTCTATGGGCTTCCAAATATCAATTTGAAAAGAACACAAGATCAGTCTTAGTGAATGGCTTTTTGTTCGGAAAGCTGTAACTCTCTGAGATGAATTAACAAAACACAAAGCAGTTTTTCAGAAAGCTTCTTTTCAGTTTTTATCTTAGGTTATTTCCTTTTTCACTGTAGACCTCTGTAGGCTTCTAAATATCACTTCCCAAATTCGACAAGAACAGTCTTAGAGAAAGGCTTCATGAGGGGAAAGCTGTAACTTTGTGAGATGAATTAACAGAACACAACGCAGTGTCTCAGAAAGCTTCTTTCCCGTTTTAAACCGAAGATATTTCCTTTTCACCATAGCTCTCTATGGCCTTCGAAATGTCACTTTGCAAATTCCACAAGAACAGTCATAGCGAAAGGCTTCCTCAGGGGAAAGCTGTAACTCTGTGGGATGAATTCACAGATCAGAAAGCTGTTTCTCAGAAAGCTTCTTTCTCACTTTTATGGCGGATATTTCCTTTGGCCCTATAGTCTTCAAAGGGAACTGAATTATCCCTTCTCAGATTCCACAGAAATAAGGTTAGCAAACAGCTCTATGACATATAGCTCTCACTCAGTGAGTGGAAGTCACGTATCACAAAGCAGTTTCTCAGAAATGTTCTTTTCAGTTTTTATCTTAGGATATTTCCTTTTTTACCATGGCCCTCTATGGGCTTACAAATACCACTCTGCAAATTCCACAAGAACAGTCTTACCGAAAGGCTTCTTAAGGGGAAAGCTGTAACTCTGTGAGGTGAATTAACAGAACACAAAGCAGTTTCTCAGAAAGCTTCTTTTCAGCTTTTATCTTAGGATATTTCCTTTTTCACCATAGCCCTATAAGGGCTTACAAATATCACTATGAGTATTACACAAGAAGAGTCTTAGCAAAAGTCTTTTTGAGGGTAAAGCTGTAACTCTTTGAGATGAATTAACAGAACACAATGCAGTTTCTTAGAAAGCTTCTTTCCATTTTTTAACTGAAGGTATTTCCCTTTTCACCACAGCCGTCTATGGGCTTCGAAATATCACTTTGCAAATTCAAAAAGAACAGTCCTAGCGAAAGGCTTCTTGAATGGAATGCTGTAACTCTGTGAGATGAATTAACAGATCTCAGAGAAGTTTCTCAGAAAGCTTCTTTCTCACTTTTAGCGGCAGATATTTCCTTTGGCCCTATAGTCTTCAAAGGGATCCAAAATAACAGTTCTCCGATTCCATAGAAATAAGGCTATCAAACAGCTCTAGGAAATAGAGCTGTAACTCAGTGAGTGGAAGTCACATAATACTAAACCGTTTCTCAGAAAGCCTCTTTCAGTTTTTAACTGAAGCTATATCCTTTTTCACCGTAGCCCTCTATGGGCTTCAAAATATCACTTTGAAAATACAGCAAGAACAGTCTTAGCGAAAGGCTTCTAGAGGGGAAAGCTGTAACTCAGTTAGGTGAATTAACAGAACACAAAGCAGTTTCTCAGGAATGTTCTTTACAGTTTTTATCTGAAGATATTTCCTTTTCTCCATAGCGCTCTATGGGCTACCAAATATCACATTTCAAATTCCACAAGAACAGTCTTAGCGAAAGACTTCCTGAGGGGAAAGCTGTAAGTCTGTGAGATGAATTAAAAGAACACAAAGCAATTTCTCAGAAAGCTTCTTTCCAGTTTTTATCGGAGGATATTTCGTTTTCACCATAGCCGTCTATTGGCTTCCAAATATCATTTTTCAAATTGTGCAAGAATAATCTTAGCGAAAGGCTTCTCGAGGGGAAAGCTGTAACTCTGTGAAATGAATTCGCAAATCACAAAGAAGTTTCTCAGAAAGCTTCTTTCTAACTTTAACGACGGATATTTCCTTTGGCCCTTCAGTCTTCAAAGGGATCCGAAATAAGAGTTCTCAGATTCCACAGAAATAAGACTGCCAAACAGCTCTACGAAATACAGCTGTAACTCAGTGAGTGGAAGTCATATATCACAAAGCAGTTTCTCAGAAAGCTTCTTTTCAGTTTTTAACTGAAGATATATCCTTTTTCACTATAGGTCACTATGAGCTTCCAAATATCACGTTGCATATTCCACAAGAACTGTCTTAGCGAAAGGCTTCTTGAAGGGAAACCTGTAACTCTGTGAGATGAATTAACAAAACACAAAGCAGTTTCTCAGAATGGTTCTTTTCAGTTTTTATCTTAGGATATTTACGTTTTCACCATCGACTTCTATGGGCTTACAAATATCACTTTGCAAATTCCACAAGAACAGTCTTAGCGAAAGGTTGCTAGAGGGGAAAGCTGAAACTCTGTGAGGTGAATTAACAGAATACAAAGCAGTTTCTCAGAAAGTTTCTTTCCAGTTTTTAACTGAAGGTATTTCCTTTTTCACCATAGCCCTCGACGGGCTTTCAAATATCACTTTGCAAATTCCACAAGAACAGTCTTAGCGAACGGCTTCTTGAGGGGAAAGCTGAAACTCTGTCAGATAAATTAACAGAACACAAAACAGTTTGTTGGAAAGCTTCTTTCCATTTTTGATCCGAGGACATTTCCTTTTACACCATAGCCCTCTCACGGCTTCCAAATATCACTTTGCAAATTCCACGAGAACCGTCTTAGCGAAAGACTTCTGGAGGGGAAAGCTGAAACTCTGTGAGATGAATTAACAGAAAACAAAGCAGTTTCTCAGAAAGCTTCTTTCCAGTTTTTAATTGAAGATATTTCCTTTTTCACCATATCCCTCCAAGGGCTTCCAAATATCACATTGCAAATTCCACAAGAACAGTCTTAGCGAAATGCTTCTTGAGGGGTAAGCTGTAACTCTGTGAGATGAATTAACAGAACACAAAGCAGTTTCTCAGAAAACTTCTTTCCAGTTTTTATGTGAGGAAATTTCCTTTTTAAACGTACCCCTCTATGGGCTTCCAAATATCACTTTGTAAACTCCACAAGAACAGTCTTAGCGAAAGGATTCTTGATAGGAAAGCTGTAACTCTGTGCATGAATTAACAGAACACAAAGAAGTTTCTCAGAAAGCTTCTCTCCAGTTTTTAACTGAAGATATTTCCTTTTTCACCATAGCGCTCTATGGGCTTCCAAATATCTCTTTGGAAATTCCAGAAGAACAGTCTTAGTGAAGGGCTTCTTGAGGGTAGAGCTGTAATACTGTGAGATGAATTAACAAAACACAAAGCAGTTTCTCAGAAAGCTTCTTTCCAGTTTTTATGTGAGGAAATTTCCTTTTTAACCGTACCCCTCTATGGGCTTCCAAATATCACTTTGTAAACTCCACAAGAACAGTCTTAGCAAAAGGATTCGTGATAGGAAAGGTGTAACTCTGTGTATGAATTAACAGAACACAAAGCAGTTTCTCAGAAAGCTTCTCTCCAGTTTTTAACTGAAGATATTTCCATTTTCACCATAGCCCTCTATGAGCTTCCAAATATCATTTTGCAAATTTCACAACAACAGTCTTAATGAACGGCTTCTTGAGGGGAAAGCTATAACTCTGTGAGATGAATTAACGGTACGCAAAACAGTTTCTCAAAAAGCTTCTTTTCAGTTTTTATCTTAGGATATTTCCTTTTTCACCATAGCCCTCTATTGTTTTCCAAATATCACTTTGCAAATTCCACGAGAACAGTCTTAGCGAAAGGCCTCTTGAGGGGAAACTGTAGCTCTGTGAGATCAATTCACAGAACTCAAAGAAGTTTCTCAGAAAGCTTCTTTCACACTTTTAGTGGCGGATATTTCCTTTGGACCTATAGTCTTCAAAGAGATCCGAAGTAACATTTCTCAGATTCCACAGAAATAAGCCTAGCCAACAGTTCTACGAAATACAGCTGTTTCTCAGTGACAGGAAATGACATATCACAAAGCAGTTCCTCGGAAAGCTTCTTTTCACTTTTTAACTGAAGCTATATCCTTTTTCACCATAGCGACGCATGGACTTCCAAAGACCACTTTGGAAATTCCACAAGAACAGTCTTGGTGAAAGGCTTCTTGAGGGGAAAGCTGTAACTCTGTGAGATGAACTAAGAGAACACAAAACCGTTTCTCAGAAAGCTTCTTTCCAGTTTTTAACTGAAGATATTTCCCTTTTCACCATAGCCCTCTATGGGCTTCCAAATATCAATTTGAAAATAACACAAGATCAGTCTTAGTGAATGGCTTTCTGTTCGGAAAGCTGTAACTCTCTGAGATGAATTAACAAAACACAAAGCAGTTTCTCAGAAAGCTTCTTTTCAGTTTTTATCTTACGATATTTCCTTTTTCACCATAGTTCTCTAAGCACTTCCAAATATCACTTCGCAAATTTCACAAGAACAGTCTTAGTAAACGACTTCTTGAGGGGAATGCTGTACCTCTGTGAGATGGATTAACAGAACACAAAGCAGTTTCTCAGAAACGTTCTTTCCACTTTTTAACTGAAGATATTTCCTTTTTCCCCATAGCACTCTATGGGCTTCCAAATATCACTTTGCAAAATCCACGAGAACAGTCTTAGTGAACGGTTTCTTGAGGGGAAAGCTGTAAGTCTGTGAGATGAATTCAGAGAACACAAAGCAGTTTCTCAGAAATTTTCTTTTCAGTTTTTATCTTAGGATATTTTCTTTTTAACCATAGATCTCTATGGTTTTCCATATACCTTTTTCCAAATTCCACAAAAACAGCTTTAGCGAAAGTTTTCTTGAGGGGAAAGCCGTAATTCTGTGAGATGAATTAACAGAACACAAAGCAATTTCTCAGAAAGCTACTTTCCAGTTTTTATCTGAAGATATTTCCTTTACACCATGGTCCTCTATGGGCTTCCAAATATCACTTTGCAAATTCCACAAGAACAGTCTTACTGAACGACTTCTTGAGGGGAAAGCTGTAATTCTATAAGATGAATTAACAGAACACAAAGTCGTTTCTCAGAAAGCTTCTTTTCAGTTCTTATCTGAGGAAATTTCTTTTTCACCACAGCCCTCTATGGGCTTCCAAATGTCACTTTGCAAATTCCACAAGAACAGTCTTAGCGGAATGCTTCTTGAGGGGAAAGGTGTAACACTGTCAGATGAATTAACAGAACACAAAGCAGTTTCTCAGAAAACTTCTTTCCAGTTTATAACTGAAGATATTTCCTTTTTCACCATAGCCCCCTATGGGTTTCCAAATAGCACTTTGAAAATTCCACAAGAACGGTCTTAATGAACGGTTTCTGGAGGGCAAAGCTGTAACTGTGTGAGATGAATTAACGGAACACAAAGTAGTTTCTCAAGAAGCTTCTTTCTAGTTTTCATCTGAGGACATTTCCTTTTTCACCATAGCCCTCTATGGGCTTCCAAATTTCACTTTGCAAATTCCACAAGAACAGTCTTAACGAAAGACTTCTTGAGGGGAAAGCTGTAACTCTGTGAGATGAATTAACAGAAAACAAAGCAGTTTCTCAGAAAGCTTCTATACAGTTTCTAACTGAAGATATTCCTTTTTTCACCATAACCCTATATGGGCTTCCAAATATTACTTTGCGAATTACACAAGAACAGTCATAGCGAAAGGCTTCTCGAGGGGAAAGCTGTAACTCTGTGAGATGAATTAACAGAACACAAAGCAGTTTCTCAGAAAGCTTCTTTCCAGTTTTTATCTAAGGACATTTCCTTTTTCTCCATAGCCCTCTATGGGCTTCTAAATATCACGTTCTAAATTGCACAAGAACAGTCTTAGCGAAAGGATTCTTGAGAGGAAAGCTGTAACTCTGTGAGATGAATTAAGAGAACACAAAGCAGTTTTTCAGAAAGCTTCTTTTCAGTTTTTATCTTAGGTTATTTCCTTTTTCACTGTAGACCTCTGTAGGCTTCTAAATATCACTTCCCAAATTCGACAAGAACAGTCTTAGGGAAAGGCTTCGTGAGGGGAAAGCTGTAACTTTGTGAGATGAATTAACAGAACACAACGCAGTGTCTCAGAAAGCTTCTTTCCCGTTTTAAACCGAAGATATTTCCTTTTCACCATAGCTCTCTATGGTCTTCGAAATGTCACGTTGCAAATTCCACAAGAACAGTCATAGCGAAAGGCTTCCTCAGGGGAAAGCTGTAACTCTGTGGGATGAATTCACAGATCAGAAAGCTGTTTCTCAGAAAGCTTCTTTCTCACTTTTATGGCGGATATTTCCCTTGGCCCTATAGTCTTCAATGGGAACCGAATTATCCCTTCTCAGATTCCACAGAAATAAGGTTAGCAAACAGCTCTATGACATATAGCTCTCACTCAGTGAGTGGAAGTCACGTATCACAAAGCAGTTTCTCAGAAATGTTCTTTTCAGTTTTTATCTTAGGATATTTCCTTTTTCACCATAGCCCTCTATGGGCTTACAAATACCACTCTGCAAATTCCACAAGAACAGTCTTACCGAAAGGCTTCTTAAGGGGAAAGCTGTAACTCTGTGAGGTGAATTAACAGAACACAAAGCAGTTTCTCAGAAAGCTTCTTTTCAGCTTTTATCTTAGGATATTTCCTTTTTCACCATAGCCCTATAAGGGCTTACAATTATCACTATGAGTATTACACAAGAAGTGTCTTAGCAAAAGTCTTTTTGAGGGTAAAGCTGTAACTCTTTGAGATGAATTAACAGAACACAAAGCAGTTTCTTAGAAAGCTTCTTTCCATTTTTTAACTGAAGGTATTTCCCTTTTCACCACAGCCGTCTATGGGTTTCGAAATATCACTTTGCAAATTCAAAAAGAACAGTCCTAGCGAAAGGCTTCTTGAGTGGAATGCTGTAACTCTGTGAGATGAATTAACAGATCTCAGAGAAGTTTCTCAGAAAGCTTCTTTCTCACTTTTAGCGGCAGATATTTCCTTTGGCCCTATAGTCTTCAAAGGGATCCAAAATAACAGTTCTCCGATTCCATAGAAATAAGGCTATCAAACAGCTCTAGGAAATAGAGCTGTAACTCAGTGAGTGGAAGTCACATAATACTAAACCGTTTCTCAGAAAGCCTCTTTCAGTTTTTAACTGAAGCTATATCCTTTTTCACCGTAGCCCTCTATGGGCTTCAAAATATCACTTTGAAAATACAGCAAGAACAGTCTTAGCGAAAGGCTTCTAGAGGGGAAAGCTGTAACTCTGTTAGGTGAATTAACAGAACACAAAGCAGTTTCTCAGGAATGTTCTTTACAGTTTTTATCTGAAGATATTTCCTTTTCTCCATAGCGCCCTATGGGCTACCAAATATCACATTTCAAATTCCGCAAGAACAGTCTTAGCGAAAGACTTCCTGAGGGGAAAGCTGTAAGTCTGTGAGATGAATTAAAAGAACACAAAGCAATTTCTCAGAAAGCTTCTTTCCAGTTTTTATCGGAGGATATTTCGTTTTCACCATAGCCGTCTATTGGCTTCCAAATATCATTTTTCAAATTGTGCAAGAATAATCTTAGCGAAAGGCTTCTCAAGGGGAAAGCTGTAACTCTGTGAAATGAATTCGCAAATCACAAAGAAGTTTCTCAGAAAGCTTCTTTCTAACTTTAACGACGGATATTTCCTTTGGCCCTTCAGTCTTCAAAGGGATCCGAAATAAGAGTTCTCAGATTCCACAGAAATAAGACTGCCAAACAGCTCTACGAAATACAGCTGTAACTCAGTGAGTGGAAGTCATATATCACAAAGCAGTTTCTCAGAAAGCTTCTTTTCAGTTTTTAACTGAAGATATATCCTTTTTCACTATAGGTCACTATGAGCTTCCAAATATCACGTTGCATATTCCACAAGAACTGTCTTAGCGAAAGGCTTCTTGAAGGGAAACCTGTAACTCTGTGAGATGAATTAACAAAACACAAAGCAGTTTCTCAGAATGGTTCTTTTCAGTTTTTATCTTAGGATATTTACGTTTTCACCATCGACTTCTATGGGCTTAAAAATATCACTTTGCAAATTCCACAAGAACAGTCTTAGCGAAAGGTTGCTAGAGGGGAAAGCTGAAACTCTGTGAGGTGAATTAACAGAATACAAAGCAGTTTCTCAGAAAGTTTCTTTCCAGTTTTTAACTGAAGGTATTTCCTTTTTCACCATAGCCCTCGACAGGCTTTCAAATATCACTTTGCAAATTCCACAAGAACAGTCTTAGCGAACGGCTTCTTGAGGGGAAAGCTGAAACTCTGTCAGATAAATTAACAGAACACGAAACAGTTTGTTGGAAAGCTTCTTTCCATTTTTGATCCGAGGACATTTCCTTTTACACCATAGCCCTCTCACGGCTTCCAAATATCACTTTGCAAATTCCACGAGAACCGTCTTAGCGAAAGACTTCTGGAGGGGAAAGCTGAAACTCTGTGAGATGAATTAACAGAAAACAAAGCAGTTTCTCAGAAAGCTTCTTTCCAGTTTTTAATTGAAGATATTTCCTTTTTCACCATATCCCTCCAAGGGCTTCCAAATATCACATTGCAAATTCCACAAGAACAGTCTTAGCGAAATGCTTCTTGAGGGGTAAGCTGTAACTCTGTGAGATGAATTAACAGAACACAAAGCAGTTTCTCAGAAAACTTCTTTCCAGTTTTTATATGAGGAAATTTCCTTTTTAAACGTACCCCACTATGGGCTTCCAAATATCACTTTGTAAACTCCACAAGAACAGTCTTAGCGAAAGGATTCTTGATAGGAAAGCTGTAACTCTGTGCATGAATTAACAGAACACAAAGAAGTTTCTCAGAAAGCTTCTCTCCAGTTTTTAACTGAAGATATTTCCTTTTTCACCATAGCGCTCTATGGGCTTCCAAATATCTCTTTGGAAATTCCAGAAGAACAGTCTTAGTGAAGGGCTTCTTGAGGGTAGAGCTGTAATACTGTGAGATGAATTAACAAAACACAAAGCAGTTTCTCAGAAAGCTTCTTTCCAGTTTTTATGTGAGGAAATTTCCTTTTTAACCGTACCCCTCTATGGGCTTCCAAATATCACTTTGTAAACTCCACAAGAACAGTCTTAGCGAAAGGATTCGTGATAGGAAAGGTGTAACTCTGTGTATGAATTAACAGAACACAAAGCAGTTTCTCAGAAAGCTTCTCTCCAGTTTTTAACTGAAGATATTTCCATTTTCACCATAGCCCTCTATGAGCTTCCAAATATCATTTTGTAAATTTCACAACAACAGTCTTAATGAACGGCTTCTTGAGGGGAAAGCTATAACTCTGTGAGATGAATTTACGGTACGCAAAACAGTTTCTCAAAAAGCTTCTTTTCAGTTTTTATCTTAGGATATTTCCTTTTTCACCATAGCCCTCTATTGTTTTCCAAATATCACTTTGCAAATTCCGCGAGAACAGTCTTAGCGAAAGGCCTCTTGAGGGGAAACTGTAGCTCTGTGAGATCAATTCACAGAACTCAAAGAAGTTTCTCAGAAAGCTTCTTTCACACTTTTAGTGGCGGATATTTCCTTTGGACCTATAGTCTTCAAAGAGATCCGAAGTAACATTTCTCAGATTCCACAGAAATAAGCCTAGCCAACAGTTCTACGAAATACAGCTGTTTCTCAGTGACAGGAAATGACATATCACAAAGCAGTTCCTCGGAAAGCTTCTTTTCACTTTTTAACTGAAGCTATATCCTTTTTCACCATAGCGACGTATGGACTTCCAAAGACCACTTTGGAAATTCCACAAGAACAGTCTTGGTGAAAGGCTTCTTGAGGGGAAAGCTGTAACTCTGTGAGATGAACTAAGAGAACACAAAACCGTTTCTCAGAAAGCTTCTTTCCAGTTTTTAACTGAAGATATTTCCCTTTTCACCATAGCCCTCTATGGGCTTCCAAATATCCATTTGAAAATAACACAAGATCAGTCTTAGTGAATGGCTTTTTGTTCGGAAAGCTGTAACTCTCTGAGATGAATTAACAAAACACAAAGCAGTTTCTCAGAAAGCTTCTTTTCAGTTTTTACCTTACGATATTTCCTTTTTCACCATAGTTCTCTAAGCACTTCCAAATATCACTTCGCAAATTTCACAAGAACAGTCTTAGTAAACGACTTCTTGAGGGGAATGCTGTACCTCTGTGAGATGGATTAACAGAACACAAAGCAGTTTCTCAGAAACGTTCTTTCCACTTTTTAACTGAAGATATTTCCTTTTTCCCCATAGCACTCTATGGGCTTCCAAATATCACTTTCAAAATCCACGAGAACAGTCTTAGTGAACGGTTTCTTGAGGGGAAAGCTGTAAGTCTGTGAGATGAATTCAGAGAACACAAAGCAGTTTCTCAGAAATTATCTTTTCAGTTTTTATCTTAGGATATTTTCTTTTTAACCATAGATCTCTATGGTTTTCCATATACCTTTTTCCAAATTCCACAAAAACAGCTTTAGCGAAAGTTTTCTTGAGGGGAAAGCCGTAATTCTGTGAGATGAATTAACAGAACACAAAGCAATTTCTCAGAAAGCTACTTTCCAGTTTTTATCTGAAGATATTTCCTTTACACCATGGTCCTCTATGGGCTTCCAAATATCACTTTGCAAATTCCACAAGAACAGTCTTACTGAACGACTTCTTGAGGGGAAAGCTGTAATTCTATAAGATGAATTAACAGAACACAAAGTCGTTTCTCAGAAAGCTTCTTTTCAGTTCTTATCTGAGGAAATTTCTTTTTCACCACAGCCCTCTATGGGCTTCCAAATGTCACTTTGCAAATTCCACAAGAACAGTCTTAGCGGAATGCTTCTTGAGGGGAAAGGTGTAACACTGTCAGATGAATTAACAGAACACAAAGCAGTTTCTCAGAAAACTTCTTTCCAGTTTATAACTGAAGATATTTCCTTTTTCACCATAGCCCCCTATGGGTTTCCAAATAGCACTTTGAAAATTCCACAAGAACGGTCTTAATGAACGGTTTCTGGAGGGCAAAGCTGTAACTGTGTGAGATGAATTAACGGAACACAAAGTAGTTTCTCAAGAAGCTTCTTTCTAGTTTTCATCTGAGGACATTTCCTTTTTCACCATAGCCCTCTATGGGCTTCCAAATTTCACTTTGCAAATTCCACAAGAACAGTCTTAACGAAAGACTTCTTGAGGGGAAAGCTGTAACTCTGTGAGATGAATTAACAGAAAACAAAGCAGTTTCTCAGAAAGCTTCTATACAGTTTCTAACTGAAGATATTCCTTTTTTCACCATAACCCTATATGGGCTTCCAAATATTACTTTGCGAATTACACAAGAACAGTCATAGCGAAAGGCTTCTCGAGAGGAAAGCTGTAACTCTGTGAGATGAATTAACAGAACACAAAGCAGTTTCTCAGAAAGCTTCTTTCCAGTTTTTATCTAAGGACATTTCCTTTTTCTCCATAGCCCTCTATGGGCTTCTAAATATCACGTTCTAAATTGCACAAGAACAGTCTTAGCGAAAGGATTCTTGAGAGGAAAGCTGTAACTCTGTGAGATGAATTAAGAGAACACAAAGCAGTTTTTCAGAAAGCTTATTTTCAGTTTTTATCTTAGGTTATTTCCTTTTTCACTGTAGACCTCTGTAGGCTTCTAAATATCACTTCCCAAATTCGACAAGAACAGTCTTAGGGAAAGGCTTCGTGAGGGGAAAGCTGTAACTTTGTGAGATGAATTAACAGAACACAACGCAGTGTCTCAGAAAGCTTCTTTCCCGTTTTAAACCGAAGATATTTCCTTTTCACCATAGATCTCTATGGTCTTCGAAATGTCACGTTGCAAATTCCACAAGAACAGTCATAGCGAAAGGCTTCCTCAGGGGAAAGCTGTAACTCTGTGGGATGAATTCACAGATCAGAAAGCTGTTTCTCAGAAAGCTTCTTTCTCACTTTTATGGCGGATATTTCCCTTGGCCCTATAGTCTTCAACGGGAACCGAATTATCCCTTCTCAGATTCCACAGAAATAAGGTTAGCAAACAGCTCTATGACATATAGCTCTCACTCAGTGAGTGGAAGTCACGTATCACAAAGCAGTTTCTCAGAAATGTTCTTTTCAGTTTTTATCTTAGGATATTTCCTTTTTCACCATAGCCCTCTATGGGCTTACAAATACCACTCTGCAAATTCCACAAGAACAGTCTTACCGAAAGGCTTCTTAAGGGGAAAGCTGTAACTCTGTGAGGTGAATTAACAGAACACAAAGCAGTTTCTCAGAAAGCTTCTTTTCAGCTTTTATCTTAGGATATTTCCTTTTTCACCATAGCCCTATAAGGGCTTACAATTATCACTATGAGTATTACACAAGAAGTGTCTTAGCAAAAGTCTTTTTGAGGGTAAAGCTGTAACTCTTTGAGATGAATTAACAGAACACAAAGCAGTTTCTTAGAAAGCTTCTTTCCATTTTTTAACTGAAGGTATTTCCCTTTTCACCACAGCCGTCTATGGGTTTCGAAATATCACTTTGCAAATTCAAAAAGAACAGTCCTAGCGAAAGGCTTCTTGAGTGGAATGCTGTAACTCTGTGAGATGAATTAACAGATCTCAGAGAAGTTTCTCAGAAAGCTTCTTTCTCACTTTTAGCGGCAGATATTTCCTTTGGCCCTATAGTCTTCAAAGGGATCCAAAATAACAGTTCTCCGATTCCATAGAAATAAGGCTATCAAACAGCTCTAGGAAATAGAGCTGTAACTCAGTGAGTGGAAGTCACATAATACTAAACCGTTTCTCAGAAAGCCTCTTTCAGTTTTTAACTGAAGCTATATCCTTTTTCACCGTAGCCCTCTATGGGCTTCAAAATATCACTTTGAAAATACAGCAAGAACAGTCTTAGCGAAAGGCTTCTAGAGGGGAAAGCTGTAACTCTGTTAGGTGAATTAACAGAACACAAAGCAGTTTCTCAGGAATGTTCTTTACAGTTTTTATCTGAAGATATTTCCTTTTCTCCATAGCGCCCTATGGGCTACCAAATATCACATTTCAAATTCCGCAAGAACAGTCTTAGCGAAAGACTTCCTGAGGGGAAAGCTGTAAGTCTGTGAGATGAATTAAAAGAACACAAAGCAATTTCTCAGAAAGCTTCTTTCCAGTTTTTATCGGAGGATATTTCGTTTTCACCATAGCCGTCTATTGGCTTCCAAATATCATTTTTCAAATTGTGCAAGAATAATCTTAGCGAAAGGCTTCTCAAGGGGAAAGCTGTAACTCTGTGAAATGAATTCGCAAATCACAAAGAAGTTTCTCAGAAAGCTTCTTTCTAACTTTAACGACGGATATTTCCTTTGGCCCTTCAGTCTTCAAAGGGATCCGAAATAAGAGTTCTCAGATTCCACAGAAATAAGACTGCCAAACAGCTCTACGAAATACAGCTGTAACTCAGTGAGTGGAAGTCATATATCACAAAGCAGTTTCTCAGAAAGCTTCTTTTCAGTTTTTAACTGAAGATATATCCTTTTTCACTATAGGTCACTATGAGCTTCCAAATATCACGTTGCATATTCCACAAGAACTGTCTTAGCGAAAGGCTTCTTGAAGGGAAACCTGTAACTCTGTGAGATGAATTAACAAAACACAAAGCAGTTTCTCAGAATGGTTCTTTTCAGTTTTTATCTTAGGATATTTACGTTTTCACCATCGACTTCTATGGGCTTAAAAATATCACTTTGCAAATTCCACAAGAACAGTCTTAGCGAAAGGTTGCTAGAGGGGAAAGCTGAAACTCTGTGAGGTGAATTAACAGAATACAAAGCAGTTTCTCAGAAAGTTTCTTTCCAGTTTTTAACTGAAGGTATTTCCTTTTTCACCATAGCCCTCGACAGGCTTTCAAATATCACTTTGCAAATTCCACAAGAACAGTCTTAGCGAACGGCTTCTTGAGGGGAAAGCTGAAACTCTGTCAGATAAATTAACAGAACACAAAACAGTTTGTTGGAAAGCTTCTTTCCATTTTTGATCCGAGGACATTTCCTTTTACACCATAGCCCTCTCACGGCTTCCAAATATCACTTTGCAAATTCCACGAGAACCGTCTTAGCGAAAGACTTCTGGAGGGGAAAGCTGAAACTCTGTGAGATGAATTAACAGAAAACAAAGCAGTTTCTCAGAAAGCTTCTTTCCAGTTTTTAATTGAAGATATTTCCTTTTTCACCATATCCCTCCAAGGGCTTCCAAATATCACATTGCAAATTCCACAAGAACAGTCTTAGCGAAATGCTTCTTGAGGGGTAAGCTGTAACTCTGTGAGATGAATTAACAGAACACAAAGCAGTTTCTCAGAAAACTTCTTTCCAGTTTTTATATGAGGAAATTTCCTTTTTAAACGTACCCCACTATGGGCTTCCAAATATCACTTTGTAAACTCCACAAGAACAGTCTTAGCGAAAGGATTCTTGATAGGAAAGCTGTAACTCTGTGCATGAATTAACAGAACACAAAGAAGTTTCTCAGAAAGCTTCTCTCCAGTTTTTAACTGAAGATATTTCCTTTTTCACCATAGCGCTCTATGGGCTTCCAAATATCTCTTTGGAAATTCCAGAAGAACAGTCTTAGTGAAGGGCTTCTTGAGGGTAGAGCTGTAATACTGTGAGATGAATTAACAAAACACAAAGCAGTTTCTCAGAAAGCTTCTTTCCAGTTTTTATGTGAGGAAATTTCCTTTTTAACCGTACCCCTCTATGGGCTTCCAAATATCACTTTGTAAACTCCACAAGAACAGTCTTAGCGAAAGGATTCGTGATAGGAAAGGTGTAACTCTGTGTATGAATTAACAGAACACAAAGCAGTTTCTCAGAAAGCTTCTCTCCAGTTTTTAACTGAAGATATTTCCATTTTCACCATAGCCCTCTATGAGCTTCCAAATATCATTTTGCAAATTTCACAACAACAGTCTTAATGAACGGCTTCTTGAGGGGAAAGCTATAACTCTGTGAGATGAATTTACGGTACGCAAAACAGTTTCTCAAAAAGCTTCTTTTCAGTTTTTATCTTAGGATATTTCCTTTTTCACCATAGCCCTCTATTGTTTTCCAAATATCACTTTGCAAATTCCGCGAGAACAGTCTTAGCGAAAGGCCTCTTGAGGGGAAACTGTAGCTCTGTGAGATCAATTCACAGAACTCAAAGAAGTTTCTCAGAAAGCTTCTTTCACACTTTTAGTGGCGGATATTTCCTTTGGACCTATAGTCTTCAAAGAGATCCGAAGTAACATTTCTCAGATTCCACAGAAATAAGCCTAGCCAACAGTTCTACGAAATACAGCTGTTTCTCAGTGACAGGAAATGACATATCACAAAGCAGTTCCTCGGAAAGCTTCTTTTCACTTTTTAACTGAAGCTATATCCTTTTTCACCATAGCGACGTATGGACTTCCAAAGACCACTTTGGAAATTCCACAAGAACAGTCTTGGTGAAAGGCTTCTTGAGGGGAAAGCTGTAACTCTGTGAGATGAACTAAGAGAACACAAAACCGTTTCTCAGAAAGCTTCTTTCCAGTTTTTAACTGAAGATATTTCCCTTTTCACCATAGCCCTCTATGGGCTTCCAAATATCCATTTGAAAATAACACAAGATCAGTCTTAGTGAATGGCTTTTTGTTCGGAAAGCTGTAACTCTCTGAGATGAATTAACAAAACACAAAGCAGTTTCTCAGAAAGCTTCTTTTCAGTTTTTACCTTACGATATTTCCTTTTTCACCATAGTTCTCTAAGCACTTCCAAATATCACTTCGCAAATTTCACAAGAACAGTCTTAGTAAACGACTTCTTGAGGGGAATGCTGTACCTCTGTGAGATGGATTAACAGAACACAAAGCAGTTTCTCAGAAACGTTCTTTCCACTTTTTAACTGAAGATATTTCCTTTTTCCCCATAGCACTCTATGGGCTTCCAAATATCACTTTCAAAATCCACGAGAACAGTCTTAGTGAACGGTTTCTTGAGGGGAAAGCTGTAAGTCTGTGAGATGAATTCAGAGAACACAAAGCAGTTTCTCAGAAATTATCTTTTCAGTTTTTATCTTAGGATATTTTCTTTTTAACCATAGATCTCTATGGTTTTCCATATACCTTTTTCCAAATTCCACAAAAACAGCTTTAGCGAAAGTTTTCTTGAGGGGAAAGCCGTAATTCTGTGAGATGAATTAACAGAACACAAAGCAATTTCTCAGAAAGCTACTTTCCAGTTTTTATCTGAAGATATTTCCTTTACACCATGGTCCTCTATGGGCTTCCAAATATCACTTTGCAAATTCCACAAGAACAGTCTTACTGAACGACTTCTTGAGGGGAAAGCTGTAATTCTATAAGATGAATTAACAGAACACAAAGTCGTTTCTCAGAAAGCTTCTTTTCAGTTCTTATCTGAGGAAATTTCTTTTTCACCACAGCCCTCTATGGGCTTCCAAATGTCACTTTGCAAATTCCACAAGAACAGTCTTAGCGGAATGCTTCTTGAGGGGAAAGGTGTAACACTGTCAGATGAATTAACAGAACACAAAGCAGTTTCTCAGAAAACTTCTTTCCAGTTTATAACTGAAGATATTTCCTTTTTCACCATAGCCCCCTATGGGTTTCCAAATAGCACTTTGAAAATTCCACAAGAACGGTCTTAATGAACGGTTTCTGGAGGGCAAAGCTGTAACTGTGTGAGATGAATTAACGGAACACAAAGTAGTTTCTCAAGAAGCTTCTTTCTAGTTTTCATCTGAGGACATTTCCTTTTTCACCATAGCCCTCTATGGGCTTCCAAATTTCACTTTGCAAATTCCACAAGAACAGTCTTAACGAAAGACTTCTTGAGGGGAAAGCTGTAACTCTGTGAGATGAATTAACAGAAAACAAAGCAGTTTCTCAGAAAGCTTCTATACACTTTCTAACTGAAGATATTCCTTTTTTCACCATAACCCTATATGGGCTTCCAAATATTACTTTGCGAATTACACAAGAACAGTCATAGCGAAAGGCTTCTCGAGGGGAAAGCTGTAACTCTGTGAGATGAATTAACAGAACACAAAGCAGTTTCTCAGAAAGCTTCTTTCCAGTTTTTATCTAAGGACATTTCCTTTTTCTCCATAGCCCTCTATGGGCTTCTAAATATCCCGTTCTAAATTGCACAAGAACAGTCTTAGCGAAAGGATTCTTGAGAGGAAAGCTGTAACTCTGTGAGATGAATTAAGAGAACACAAAGCAGTTTTTCAGAAAGCTTCTTTTCAGTTTTTATCTTAGGTTATTTCCTTTTTCACTGTAGACCTCTGTAGGCTTCTAAATATCACTTCCCAAATTCGACAAGAACAGTCTTAGGGAAAGGCTTCGTGAGGGGAAAGCTGTAACTTTGTGAGATGAATTAACAGAACACAACGCAGTGTCTCAGAAAGCTTCTTTCCCGTTTTAAACCGAAGATATTTCCTTTTCACCATAGCTCTCTATGGCCTTCGAAATGTCACGTTGCAAATTCCACAAGAACAGTCATAGCGAAAGGCTTCCTCAGGGGAAAGCTGTAACTCTGTGGGATGAATTTACAGATCAGAAAGCTGTTTCTCAGAAAGCTTCTTTCTCACTTTTATGGCGGATATTTCCTTTGGCCCTATAGTCTTCAACGGGAACCGAATTATCCCTTCTCAGACTCCACAGAAATAAGGTTAGCAAACAGCTCTATGACATATAGCTCTCACTCAGTGAGTGGAAGTCACGTATCACAAAGCAGTTTCTCAGAAATGTTCTTTTCAGTTTTTATCTTAGGATATTTCCTTTTTCACCATAGCCCTCTATGGGCTTAAAATACCACTCTGCAAATTCCACAAGAACAGTCTTACCAAAAGGCTTCTTAAGGGGAAAGCTGTAACTCTGTGAGGTGAATTAACAGAACACAAAGGAGTTTCTCAGAAAGCTTCTTTTCAGCTTTTTTCTTAGGATATTTCCTTTTTCACCATAGCCCTATAAGGGCTTACAAATATCACTATGAGTATTACACAAGAAGAGTCTTAGCAAAAGTCTTTTTGAGGGTAAAGCTGTAACTCTTTGAGATGAATTAACACAACACCAAGCAGTTTCTTAGAAAGCTTCTTTCCATTTTTTAACTGAAGGTATTTCCCTTTTCACCACAGCCGTCTATGGGCTTCGAAATATCACTTTGCAAATTCAAAAAGAACAGTCCTAGCGAAAGGCTTCTTGAGTGGAATGCTGTAACTCTGTGAGATGAATTAACAGATCTCAGAGAAGTTTCTCAGAAAGCTTCTTTCTCACTTTTAGCGGCAGATATTTCCTTTGGCCCTATAGTCTTCAAAGGGATCCAAAATAACAGTTCTCCGATTCCATAGAAATAAGGCTATCAAACAGCTCTAGGAAATAGAGCTGTAACTCAGTGAGTGGAAGTCACATAATACTAAACCGTTTCTCAGAAAGCCTCTTTCAGTTTTTAACTGAAGCTATATCCTTTTTCACCGTAGCCCTCTATGGGCTTCAAAATATCACTTTGAAAATACAGCAAGAACAGTCTTAGCGAAAGGCTTCTAGAGGGGAAAGCTGTAACTCTGTTAGGTGAATTAACAGAACACAAAGCAGTTTCTCAGGAATGTTCTTTACAGTTTTTATCTGAAGATATTTCCTTTTCTCCATAGCGCTCTTTGGGCTACCAAATATCACATTTCAAATTCCACAAGAACAGTCTTAGCGAAAGACTTCTTGAGGGGAAAGCTGTAAGTCTGTGAGATGAATTAAAAGAACACAAAGCAATTTCTCAGAAAGCTTCTTTCCAGTTTTTATCGGAGGATATTTCGTTTTCACCATAGCCGTCTATTGGCTTCCAAATATCATTTTTCAAATTGTGCAAGAATAATCTTAGCGAAAGGCTTCTTGAGGGGAAAGCTGTAACTCTGTGAAATGAATTCGCAAATCACAAAGAAGTTTCTCAGAAAGCTTCTTTCTAACTTTAACGACGGATATTTACTTTGGCCCTTCAGTCTTCAAAGGGATCCGAAATAACAGTTCTCAGATTCCACAGAAATAAGACTGCCAAACAGCTCTACGAAATACAGCTGTAACTCAGTGAGTGGAAGTCATATATCACAAAGCAGTTTCTCAGAAAGCTTCTTTTCAGTTTTTAACTGAAGATATATCCTTTTTCACTATAGGTCACTATGAGCTTCCAAATATCACTTTGCATATTCCACAAGAACTGTCTTAGCGAAAGGCTTCTTGAAGGGAAACCTGTAACTCTGTGAGATGAATTAACAAAACACAAAGCAGTTTCTCAGAATGGTTCTTTTCAGTTTTTATCTTAGGATATTTACGTTTTCAACATCGACTTCTATGGGCTTACAAATATCACTTTGCAAATTCCACAAGAACAGTCTTAGCGAAAGGCTTCTAGAGGGGAAAGCTGAAACTCTGTGAGGTGAATTAACAGAATACAAAGCAGTTTCTCAGAAAGTTTCTTTCCAGTTTTTAACTGAAGGTATTTCCTTTTTCACCATAGCCCTCGACGGGCTTTCAAATATCACTTTGCAAATTCCACAAGAACAGTCTTAGCGAACGGCTTCTTGAGGGGAAAGCTGAAACTCTGTCAGATAAATTAACAGAACACAAGACAGTTTGTTGGAAAGCTTCTGTCCATTTTTGATCCGAGGACATTTCCTTTTACACCATAGCCCTCTCACGGCTTCCAAATATCACTTTGCAAATTCCACGAGAACCGTCTTAGCGAAAGACTTCTGGAGGGGAAAGCTGAAACTCTGTGAGATGAATTAATAGAAAACAAAGCAGTTTCTCAGAAAGCTTCTTTCCAGTTTTTAATTGAAGATATTTCCTTTTTCACCATATCCCTCCAAGGGCTTCCAAATATCACATTGCAAATTCCACAAGAACAGTCTTAGCGAAATGCTTCTTGAGGGGTAAGCTGTAACTCTGTGAGATGAATTAACAGAACACAAAGCAGTTTCTCAGAAAACTTCTTTCCAGTTTTTATCTGAGGAAATTTCCTTTTTAAACGTACCCCTCTATGGGCTTCCAAATATCACTTTGTAAACTCCACAAGAACAGTCTTAGCGAAAGAATTTTTGATAGGAAAGCTGTAACTCTGTGCATGAATTAACAGAACACAAAGCAGTTTCTCAGAAAGCTTCTTTCCAGTTTTTATCTAAGGACATTTCCTTTTTCTCCATAGCCCTCTATGGGCTTCTAAATATCACGTTCTAAATTGCACAAGAACAGTCTTAGCGAAAGGATTCTTGAGAGGAAAGCTGTATCTCTGTGAGATGAATTAAGAGAACACAAAGGAGTTTTTCAGAAAGCTTATTTTCAGTTTTTATCTTAGGTTATTTCCATTTTCACTGTAGACCTCTGTAGGCTTCTAAATATCACTTCCCAAATTCCACAAGAACAGTCTTATCGGAATGCTTCCTGAGGGGAAAGGTGTAACACTGTCAGATGAATTAACAGAACACAAAGCAGTTTCTCAGAAAACTTCTTTCCAGTTTATAACTGAAGATATTTCCTTTTTCACCATAGCCCCCTATGGGTTTCCAAATAGCACTTTGAAAATTCCACAAGAACGGTCTTAATGAACGGTTTCTGGAGGGCAAAGCTGTAACTGTGTGAGATGAATTAACGGAACACAAAGTAGTTTCTCAAGAAGCTTCTTTCTAGTTTTCATCTGAGGACATTTCCTTTTTCACCATAGCCCTCTATGGGCTTCCAAATTTCACTTTGCAAATTCCACAAGAACAGTCTTAACGAAAGACTTCTTGAGGGAAAGCTGTAACTCTGTGAGATGAATTAACAGAAAACAAAGCAGTTTCTCAGAAAGCTTCTATACAGTTTCTAACTGAAGATATTCCTTTTTTCACCATAACCCTATATGGGCTTCCAAATATTACTTTGCGAATTACACAAGAACAGTCATAGCGAAAGGCTTCTCGAGGGGAAAGCTGTAACTCTGTGAGATGAATTAACAGAACACAAAGCAGTTTCTCAGAAAGCTTCTTTCCAGTTTTTATCTAAGGACATTTCCTTTTTCTCCATAGCCCTCTATGGGCTTCTAAATATCCCGTTCTAAATTGCACAAGAACAGTCTTAGCGAAAGGATTCTTGAGAGGAAAGCTGTAACTCTGTGAGATGAATTAAGAGAACACAAAGCAGTTTTTCAGAAAGCTTCTTTTCAGTTTTTATCTTAGGTTATTTCCTTTTTCACTGTAGACCTCTGTAGGCTTCTAAATATCACTTCCCAAATTCGACAAGAACAGTCTTAGGGAAAGGCTTCGTGAGGGGAAAGCTGTAACTTTGTGAGATGAATTAACAGAACACAACGCAGTGTCTCAGAAAGCTTCTTTCCCGTTTTAAACCGAAGATATTTCCTTTTCACCATAGCTCTCTATGGTCTTCGAAATGTCACGTTGCAAATTCCACAAGAACAGTCATAGCGAAAGGCTTCCTCAGGGGAAAGCTGTAACTCTGTGGGATGAATTCACAGATCAGAAAGCTGTTTCTCAGAAAGCTTCTTTCTCACTTTTATGGCGGATATTTCCCTTGGCCCTATAGTCTTCAACGGGAACCGAATTATCCCTTCTCAGATTCCACAGAAATAAGGTTAGCAAACAGCTCTATGACATATAGCTCTCACTCAGTGAGTGGAAGTCACGTATCACAAAGCAGTTTCTCAGAAATGTTCTTTTCAGTTTTTATCTTAGGATATTTCCTTTTTCACCATAGCCCTCTATGGGCTTACAAATACCACTCTGCAAATTCCACAAGAACAGTCTTACCGAAAGGCTTCTTAAGGGGAAAGCTGTAACTCTGTGAGGTGAATTAACAGAACACAAAGCAGTTTCTCAGAAAGCTTCTTTTCAGCTTTTATCTTAGGATATTTCCTTTTTCACCATAGCCCTATAAGGGCTTACAAATATCACTATGAGTATTACACAAGAAGTGTCTTAGCAAAAGTCTTTTTGAGGGTAAAGCTGTAACTCTTTGAGATGAATTAACAGAACACAAAGCAGTTTCTTAGAAAGCTTCTTTCCATTTTTTAACTGAAGGTATTTCCCTTTTCACCACAGCCGTCTATGGGTTTCGAAATATCACTTTGCAAATTCAAAAAGAACAGTCCTAGCGAAAGGCTTCTTGAGTGGAATGCTGTAACTCTGTGAGATGAATTAACAGATCTCAGAGAAGTTTCTCAGAAAGCTTCTTTCTCACTTTTAGCGGCAGATATTTCCTTTGGCCCTATAGTCTTCAAAGGGATCCAAAATAACAGTTCTCCGATTCCATAGAAATAAGGCTATCAAACAGCTCTAGGAAATAGAGCTGTAACTCAGTGAGTGGAAGTCACATAATACTAAACCGTTTCTCAGAAAGCCTCTTTCAGTTTTTAACTGAAGCTATATCCTTTTTCACCGTAGCCCTCTATGGGCTTCAAAATATCACTTTGAAAATACAGCAAGAACAGTCTTAGCGAAAGGCTTCTAGAGGGGAAAGCTGTAACTCTGTTAGGTGAATTAACAGAACACAAAGCAGTTTCTCAGGAATGTTCTTTACAGTTTTTATCTGAAGATATTTCCTTTTCTCCATAGCGCCCTATGGGCTACCAAATATCACATTTCAAATTCCGCAAGAACAGTCTTAGCGAAAGACTTCCTGAGGGGAAAGCTGTAAGTCAGTGAGATGAATTAAAAGAACACAAAGCAATTTCTCAGAAAGCTTCTTTCCAGTTTTTATCGGAGGATATTTCGTTTTCACCATAGCCGTCTATTGGCTTCCAAATATCATTTTTCAAATTGTGCAAGAATAATCTTAGCGAAAGGCTTCTCAAGGGGAAAGCTGTAACTCTGTGAAATGAATTCGCAAATCACAAAGAAGTTTCTCAGAAAGCTTCTTTCTAACTTTAACGACGGATATTTCCTTTGGCCCTTCAGTCTTCAAAGGGATCCGAAATAAGAGTTCTCAGATTCCACAGAAATAAGACTGCCAAACAGCTCTACGAAATACAGCTGTAACTCAGTGAGTGGAAGTCATATATCACAAAGCAGTTTCTCAGAAAGCTTCTTTTCAGTTTTTAACTGAAGATATATCCTTTTTCACTATAGGTCACTATGAGCTTCCAAATATCACGTTGCATATTCCACAAGAACTGTCTTAGCGAAAGGCTTCTTGAAGGGAAACCTGTAACTCTGTGAGATGAATTAACAAAACACAAAGCAGTTTCTCAGAATGGTTCTTTTCAGTTTTTATCTTAGGATATTTACGTTTTCACCATCGACTTCTATGGGCTTAAAAATATCACTTTGCAAATTCCACAAGAACAGTCTTAGCGAAAGGTTGCTAGAGGGGAAAGCTGAAACTCTGTGAGGTGAATTAACAGAATACAAAGCAGTTTCTCAGAAAGTTTCTTTCCAGTTTTTAACTGAAGGTATTTCCTTTTTCACCATAGCCCTCGACAGGCTTTCAAATATCACTTTGCAAATTCCACAAGAACAGTCTTAGCGAACGGCTTCTTGAGGGGAAAGCTGAAACTCTGTCAGATAAATTAACAGAACACAAAACAGTTTGTTGGAAAGCTTCTTTCCATTTTTGATCCGAGGACATTTCCTTTTACACCATAGCCCTCTCACGGCTTCCAAATATCACTTTGCAAATTCCACGAGAACCGTCTTAGCGAAAGACTTCTGGAGGGGAAAGCTGAAACTCTGTGAGATGAATTAACAGAAAACAAAGCAGTTTCTCAGAAAGCTTCTTTCCAGTTTTTAATTGAAGATATTTCCTTTTTCACCATATCCCTCCAAGGGCTTCCAAATATCACATTGCAAATTCCACAAGAACAGTCTTAGCGAAATGCTTCTTGAGGGGTAAGCTGTAACTCTGTGAGATGAATTAACAGAACACAAAGCAGTTTCTCAGAAAACTTCTTTCCAGTTTTTATATGAGGAAATTTCCTTTTTAAACGTACCCCACTATGGGCTTCCAAATATCACTTTGTAAACTCCACAAGAACAGTCTTAGCGAAAGGATTCTTGATAGGAAAGCTGTAACTCTGTGCATGAATTAACAGAACACAAAGAAGTTTCTCAGAAAGCTTCTCTCCAGTTTTTAACTGAAGATATTTCCTTTTTCACCATAGCGCTCTATGGGCTTCCAAATATCTCTTTGGAAATTCCAGAAGAACAGTCTTAGTGAAGGGCTTCTTGAGGGTAGAGCTGTAATACTGTGAGATGAATTAACAAAACACAAAGCAGTTTCTCAGAAAGCTTCTTTCCAGTTTTTATGTGAGGAAATTTCCTTTTTAACCGTACCCCTCTATGGGCTTCCAAATATCACTTTGTAAACTCCACAAGAACAGTCTTAGCGAAAGGATTCGTGATAGGAAAGGTGTAACTCTGTGTATGAATTAACAGAACACAAAGCAGTTTCTCAGAAAGCTTCTCTCCAGTTTTTAACTGAAGATATTTCCATTTTCACCATAGCCCTCTATGAGCTTCCAAATATCATTTTGCAAATTTCACAACAACAGTCTTAATGAACGGCTTCTTGAGGGGAAAGCTATAACTCTGTGAGATGAATTTACGGTACGCAAAACAGTTTCTCAAAAAGCTTCTTTTCAGTTTTTATCTTAGGATATTTCCTTTTTCACCATAGCCCTCTATTGTTTTCCAAATATCACTTTGCAAATTCCGCGAGAACAGTCTTAGCGAAAGGCCTCTTGAGGGGAAACTGTAGCTCTGTGAGATCAATTCACAGAACTCAAAGAAGTTTCTCAGAAAGCTTCTTTCACACTTTTAGTGGCGGATATTTCCTTTGGACCTATAGTCTTCAAAGAGATCCGAAGTAACATTTCTCAGATTCCACAGAAATAAGCCTAGCCAACAGTTCTACGAAATACAGCTGTTTCTCAGTGACAGGAAATGACATATCACAAAGCAGTTCCTCGGAAAGCTTCTTTTCACTTTTTAACTGAAGCTATATCCTTTTTCACCATAGCGACGTATGGACTTCCAAAGACCACTTTGGAAATTCCACAAGAACAGTCTTGGTGAAAGGCTTCTTGAGGGGAAAGCTGTAACTCTGTGAGATGAACTAACAGAACACAAAACCGTTTCTCAGAAAGCTTCTTTCCAGTTTTTAACTGAAGATATTTCCCTTTTCACCATAGCCCTCTATGGGCTTCCAAATATCAATTTGAAAATAACACAAGATCAGTCTTAGTGAATGGCTTTTTGTTCGGAAAGCTGTAACTCTCTGAGATGAATTAACAAAACACAAAGCAGTTTCTCAGAAAGCTTCTTTTCAGTTTTTACCTTACGATATTTCCTTTTTCACCATAGTTCTCTAAGCACTTCCAAATATCACTTCGCAAATTTCACAAGAACAGTCTTAGTAAACGACTTCTTGAGGGGAATGCTGTACCTCTGTGAGATGGATTAACAGAACACAAAGCAGTTTCTCAGAAACGTTCTTTCCACTTTTTAACTGAAGATATTTCCTTTTTCCCCATAGCACTCTATGGGCTTCCAAATATCACTTTCAAAATCCACGAGAACAGTCTTAGTGAACGGTTTCTTGAGGGGAAAGCTGTAAGTCTGTGAGATGAATTCAGAGAACACAAAGCAGTTTCTCAGAAATTATCTTTTCAGTTTTTATCTTAGGATATTTTCTTTTTAACCATAGATCTCTATGGTTTTCCATATACCTTTTTCCAAATTCCACAAAAACAGCTTTAGCGAAAGTTTTCTTGAGGGGAAAGCCGTAATTCTGTGAGATGAATTAACAGAACACAAAGCAATTTCTCAGAAAGCTACTTTCCAGTTTTTATCTGAAGATATTTCCTTTACACCATGGTCCTCTATGGGCTTCCAAATATCACTTTGCAAATTCCACAAGAACAGTCTTACTGAACGACTTCTTGAGGGGAAAGCTGTAATTCTATAAGATGAATTAACAGAACACAAAGTCGTTTCTCAGAAAGCTTCTTTTCAGTTCTTATCTGAGGAAATTTCTTTTTCACCACAGCCCTCTATGGGCTTCCAAATGTCACTTTGCAAATTCCACAAGAACAGTCTTAGCGGAATGCTTCTTGAGGGGAAAGGTGTAACACTGTCAGATGAATTAACAGAACACAAAGCAGTTTCTCAGAAAACTTCTTTCCAGTTTATAACTGAAGATATTTCCTTTTTCACCATAGCCCCCTATGGGTTTCCAAATAGCACTTTGAAAATTCCACAAGAACGGTCTTAATGAACGGTTTCTGGAGGGCAAAGCTGTAACTGTGTGAGATGAATTAACGGAACACAAAGTAGTTTCTCAAGAAGCTTCTTTCTAGTTTTCATCTGAGGACATTTCCTTTTTCACCATAGCCCTCTATGGGCTTCCAAATTTCACTTTGCAAATTCCACAAGAACAGTCTTAACGAAAGACTTCTTGAGGGGAAAGCTGTAACTCTGTGAGATGAATTAACAGAAAACAAAGCAGTTTCTCAGAAAGCTTCTATACAGTTTCTAACTGAAGATATTCCTTTTTTCACCATAACCCTATATGGGCTTCCAAATATTACTTTGCGAATTACACAAGAACAGTCATAGCGAAAGGCTTCTCGAGGGGAAAGCTGTAACTCTGTGAGATGAATTAACAGAACACAAAGCAGTTTCTCAGAAAGCTTCTTTCCAGTTTTTATCTAAGGACATTTCCTTTTTCTCCATAGCCCTCTATGGGCTTCTAAATATCCCGTTCTAAATTGCACAAGAACAGTCTTAGCGAAAGGATTCTTGAGAGGAAAGCTGTAACTCTGTGAGATGAATTAAGAGAACACAAAGCAGTTTTTCAGAAAGCTTCTTTTCAGTTTTTATCTTAGGTTATTTCCTTTTTCACTGTAGACCTCTGTAGGCTTCTAAATATCACTTCCCAAATTCGACAAGAACAGTCTTAGGGAAAGGCTTCGTGAGGGGAAAGCTGTAACTTTGTGAGATGAATTAACAGAACACAACGCAGTGTCTCAGAAAGCTTCTTTCCCGTTTTAAACCGAAGATATTTCCTTTTCACCATAGCTCTCTATGGCCTTCGAAATGTCACGTTGCAAATTCCACAAGAACAGTCATAGCGAAAGGCTTCCTCAGGGGAAAGCTGTAACTCTGTGGGATGAATTTACAGATCAGAAAGCTGTTTCTCAGAAAGCTTCTTTCTCACTTTTATGGCGGATATTTCCTTTGGCCCTATAGTCTTCAACGGGAACCGAATTATCCCTTCTCAGACTCCACAGAAATAAGGTTAGCAAACAGCTCTATGACATATAGCTCTCACTCAGTGAGTGGAAGTCACGTATCACAAAGCAGTTTCTCAGAAATGTTCTTTTCAGTTTTTATCTTAGGATATTTCCTTTTTCACCATAGCCCTCTATGGGCTTACAAATACCACTCTGCAAATTCCACAAGAACAGTCTTACCAAAAGGCTTCTTAAGGGGAAAGCTGTAACTCTGTGAGGTGAATTAACAGAACACAAAGGAGTTTCTCAGAAAGCTTCTTTTCAGCTTTTTTCTTAGGATATTTCCTTTTTCACCATAGCCCTATAAGGGCTTACAAATATCACTATGAGTATTACACAAGAAGAGTCTTAGCAAAAGTCTTTTTGAGGGTAAAGCTGTAACTCTTTGAGATGAATTAACAGAACACCAAGCAGTTTCTTAGAAAGCTTCTTTCCATTTTTTAACTGAAGGTATTTCCCTTTTCACCACAGCCGTCTATGGGCTTCGAAATATCACTTTGCAAATTCAAAAAGAACAGTCCTAGCGAAAGGCTTCTTGAGTGGAATGCTGTAACTCTGTGAGATGAATTAACAGATCTCAGAGAAGTTTCTCAGAAAGCTTCTTTCTCACTTTTAGCGGCAGATATTTCCTTTGGCCCTATAGTCTTCAAAGGGATCCAAAATAACAGTTCTCCGATTCCATAGAAATAAGGCTATCAAACAGCTCTAGGAAATAGAGCTGTAACTCAGTGAGTGGAAGTCACATAATACTAAACCGTTTCTCAGAAAGCCTCTTTCAGTTTTTAACTGAAGCTATATCCTTTTTCACCGTAGCCCTCTATGGGCTTCAAAATATCACTTTGAAAATACAGCAAGAACAGTCTTAGCGAAAGGCTTCTAGAGGGGAAAGCTGTAACTCTGTTAGGTGAATTAACAGAACACAAAGCAGTTTCTCAGGAATGTTCTTTACAGTTTTTATCTGAAGATATTTCCTTTTCTCCATAGCGCTCTTTGGGCTACCAAATATCACATTTCAAATTCCACAAGAACAGTCTTAGCGAAAGACTTCTTGAGGGGAAAGCTGTAAGTCTGTGAGATGAATTAAAAGAACACAAAGCAATTTCTCAGAAAGCTTCTTTCCAGTTTTTATCGGAGGATATTTCGTTTTCACCATAGCCGTCTATTGGCTTCCAAATATCATTTTTCAAATTGTGCAAGAATAATCTTAGCGAAAGGCTTCTTGAGGGGAAAGCTGTAACTCTGTGAAATGAATTCGCAAATCACAAAGAAGTTTCTCAGAAAGCTTCTTTCTAACTTTAACGACGGATATTTACTTTGGCCCTTCAGTCTTCAAAGGGATCCGAAATAACAGTTCTCAGATTCCACAGAAATAAGACTGCCAAACAGCTCTATGAAATACAGCTGTAACTCAGTCAGTGGAAGTCATATATCACAAAGCAGTTTCTCAGAAAGCTTCTTTTCAGTTTTTAACTGAAGATATATCCTTTTTCACTATAGGTCACTATGAGCTTCCAAATATCACTTTGCATATTCCACAAGAACTGTCTTAGCGAAAGGCTTCTTGAAGGGAAACCTGTAACTCTGTGAGATGAATTAACAAAACACAAAGCAGTTTCTCAGAATGGTTCTTTTCAGTTTTTATCTTAGGATATTTACGTTTTCAACATCGACTTCTATGGGCTTACAAATATCACTTTGCAAATTCCACAAGAACAGTCTTAGCGAAAGGCTTCTAGAGGGGAAAGCTGAAACTCTGTGAGGTGAATTAACAGAATACAAAGCAGTTTCTCAGAAAGTTTCTTTCCAGTTTTTAACTGAAGGTATTTCCTTTTTCACCATAGCCCTCGACGGGCTTTCAAATATCACTTTGCAAATTCCACAAGAACAGTCTTAGCGAACGGCTTCTTGAGGGGAAAGCTGAAACTCTGTCAGATAAATTAACAGAACACAAGACAGTTTGTTGGAAAGCTTCTGTCCATTTTTGATCCGAGGACATTTCCTTTTACACCATAGCCCTCTCACGGCTTCCAAATATCACTTTGCAAATTCCACGAGAACCGTCTTAGCGAAAGACTTCTGGAGGGGAAAGCTGAAACTCTGTGAGATGAATTAATAGAAAACAAAGCAGTTTCTCAGAAAGCTTCTTTCCAGTTTTTAATTGAAGATATTTCCTTTTTCACCATATCCCTCCAAGGGCTTCCAAATATCACATTGCAAATTCCACAAGAACAGTCTTAGCGAAATGCTTCTTGAGGGGTAAGCTGTAACTCTGTGAGATGAATTAACAGAACACAAAGCAGTTTCTCAGAAAACTTCTTTCCAGTTTTTATCTGAGGAAATTTCCTTTTTAAACGTACCCCTCTATGGGCTTCCAAATATCACTTTGTAAACTCCACAAGAACAGTCTTAGCGAAAGAATTTTTGATAGGAAAGCTGTAACTCTGTGCATGAATTAACAGAACACAAAGCAGTTTCTCAGAAAGCTTCTTTCCAGTTTTTATCTAAGGACATTTCCTTTTTCTCCATAGCCCTCTATGGGCTTCTAAATATCACGTTCTAAATTGCACAAGAACAGTCTTAGCGAAAGGATTCTTGAGAGGAAAGCTGTAACTCTGTGAGATGAATTAAGAGAACACAAAGCAGTTTTTCAGAAAGCTTATTTTCAGTTTTTATCTTAGGTTATTTCCATTTTCACTGTAGACCTCTGTAGGCTTCTAAATATCACTTCCCAAATTCCACAAGAACAGTCTTATCGGAATGCTTCTTGAGGGGAAAGGTGTAACACTCTCAGATGAATTAACAGAACACAAAGCAGTTTCTCAGAAAACTTCTTTCCAGTTTATAACTGAAGATATTTCCTTTTTCACCATAGCCCCCTATGGGTTTCCAAATAGCACTTTGAAAATTCCACAAGAACGGTCTTAATGAACGGTTTCTGGAGGGCAAAGCTGTAACTGTGTGAGATGAATTAACGGAACACAAAGTAGTTTCTCAAGAAGCTTCTTTCTAGTTTTCATCTGAGGACATTTCCTTTTTCACCATAGCCCTCTATGGGCTTCCAAATTTCACTTTGCAAATTCCACAAGAACAGTCTTAACGAAAGACTTCTTGAGGGAAAGCTGTAACTCTGTGAGATGAATTAACAGAAAACAAAGCAGTTTCTCAGAAAGCTTCTATACAGTTTCTAACTGAAGATATTCCTTTTTTCACCATAACCCTATATGGGCTTCCAAATATTACTTTGCGAATTACACAAGAACAGTCATAGCGAAAGGCTTCTCGAGGGGAAAGCTGTAACTCTGTGAGATGAATTAACAGAACACAAAGCAGTTTCTCAGAAAGCTTCTTTCCAGTTTTTATCTAAGGACATTTCCTTTTTCTCCATAGCCCTCTATGGGCTTCTAAATATCACGTTCTAAATTGCACAAGAACAGTCTTAGCGAAAGGATTCTTGAGAGGAAAGCTGTAACTCTGTGAGATGAGTTAAGAGAACACAAAGCAGTTTTTCAGAAAGCTTCTTTTCAGTTTTTATCTTAGGTTATTTCCTTTTTCACTGTAGACCTCTGTAGGCTTCTAAATATCACTTCCCAAATTCGACAAGAACAGTCTTAGGGAAAGGCTTCGTGAGGGGAAAGCTGTAACTTTGTGAGATGAATTAACAGAACACAACGCAGTGTCTCAGAAAGCTTCTTTCCCATTTTAAACCGAAGATATTTCCTTTTCACCATAGCTCTCTATGGCCTTCGAAATGTCACGTTGCAAATTCCACAAGAACAGTCATAGCGAAAGGCTTCCTGAGGGGAAAGCTGTAACTCTGTGGGATGAATTCACAGATCAGAAAGCTGTTTCTCAGAAAGCTTCTTTCTCACTTTTATGGCAGATATTTCCTTTGGCCCTATAGTCTTCAACGGGAACCGAATTATCCCTTCTCAGATTCCACAGAAATAAGGTTAGCAAACAGCTCTATGACATATAGCTCTCACTCAGTGAGTGGAAGTCACGTATCACAAAGCAGTTTCTCAGAAATGTTCTTTTCAGTTTTTATCTTAGGATATTTCCTTTTTCACCATAGCCCTCTATGGGCTTACAAATACCACTCTGCAAATTCCACAAGAACAGTCTTACCAAAAGGCTTCTTAAGGGGAAAGCTGTAACTCTGTGAGGTGAATTAACAGAACACAAAGCAGTTTCTCAGAAAGCTTCTTTTCAGCTTTTATCTTAGGATATTTCCTTTTTCACCATAGCCCTATAAGGGCTTACAAATATCACTATGAGTATTACACAAGAAGAGTCTTAGCAAAAGTCTTTTTGAGGGTAAAGCTGTAACTCTTTGAGATGAATTAACAGAACACCAAGCAGTTTCTTAGAAAGCTTCTTTCCATTTTTTAACTGAAGGTATTTCCCTTTTCACCACAGCCGTCTATGGGCTTCGAAATATCACTTTGCAAATTCAAAAAGAACAGTCCTAGCGAAAGGCTTCTTGAGTGGAATGCTGTAACTCTGTGAGATGAATTAACAGATCTCAGAGAAGTTTCTCAGAAAGCTTCTTTCTCACTTTTAGCGGCAGATATTTCCTTTGGCCCTATAGTCTTCAAAGGGATCCAAAATAACAGTTCTCCGATTCCATAGAAATAAGGCTATCAAACAGCTCTAGGAAATAGAGCTGTAACTCAGTGAGTGGAAGTCACATAATACTAAACCGTTTCTCAGAAAGCCTCTTTCAGTTTTTAACTGAAGCTATATCCTTTTTCACCGTAGCCCTCTATGGGCTTCAAAATATCACTTTGAAAATACAGCAAGAACAGTCTTAGCGAAAGGCTTCTAGAGGGGAAAGCTGTAACTCTGTTAGGTGAATTAACAGAACACAAAGCAGTTTCTCAGGAATGTTCTTTACAGTTTTTATCTGAAGATATTTCCTTTTCTCCAGAGCGCTCTATGGGCTACCAAATATCACATTTCAAATTCCACAAGAACAGTCTTAGCGAAAGACTTCCTGAGGGGAAAGCTGTAAGTCTGTGAGATGAATTAAAAGAACACAAAGCAATTTCTCAGAAAGCTTCTTTCCAGTTTTTATCGGAGGATATTTCGTTTTCACCGTAGCCGTCTATTGGCTTCCAAATATCATTTTTCAAATTGTGCAAGAATAATCTTAGCGAAAGGCTTCTTGAGGGGAAAGCTGTAACTCTGTGAAATGAATTCGCAAATCACAAAGAAGTTTCTCAGAAAGCTTCTTTCTAACTTTAACGACGGATATTTCCTTTGGCCCTTCAGTCTTCAAAGGGATCCGAAATAACAGTTCTCAGATTCCACAGAAATAAGACTGCCAAACAGCTCTACGAAATACAGCTGTAACTCAGTGAGTGGAAGTCATATATCACAAAGCAGTTTCTCAGAAAGCTTCTTTTCAGTTTTTAACTGAAGATATATCCTTTTTCACTATAGGTCACTATGAGCTTCCAAATATCACTTTGCATATTCCACAAGAACTGTCTTAGCGAAAGGCTTCTTGAAGGGAAACCTGTAACTCTGTGAGATGAATTAACAAAACACAAAGAACTTTCTCAGAATGGTTCTTTTCAGTTTTTATCTTAGGATATTTACGTTTTCACCATCGACTTCTATGGGCTTACAAATATCACTTTGCAAATTCCACAAGAACAGTCTTAGCGAAAGGCTTCTAGAGGGGAAAGCTGAAACTCTGTGAGGTGAATTAACAGAATACAAAGCAGTTTCTCAGAAAGTTTCTTTCCAGTTTTTAACTGAAGGTATTTCCTTTTTCACCATAGAACTCGACGGGCTTTCAAATATCACTTTGCAAATTCCACAAGAACAGTCTTAGTGAACGGCTTCTTGAGGGGAAAGCTGAAACTCTGCCAGATAAATTAACAGAACACAAAACAGTTTGTTGGAAAGCTTCTTTCCATTTTTGATCCGAGGACATTTCCTTTTACACCATAGCCCTCTCACGGCTTCCAAATATCACTTTGCAAATTCCACGAGAACCGTCTTAGCGAAAGACTTCTGGAGGGGAAAGCTGAAACTCTGTGAGATGAATTAACAGAAAACAAAGCAGTTTCTCAGAAAGCTTCTTTCCAGTTTTTAATTGAAGATATTTCCTTTTTCACCATATCCCTCCATGGGCTTCCAAATATCACATTGCAAATTCCACAAGAACAGTCTTAGCGAAATGCTTCTTGAGGGGTAAGCTGTAAGTCTGTGAGATGAATTAACAGAACACAAAGCAGTTTCTCAGAAAACTTCTTTCCAGTTTTTATGTGAGGAAATTTCCTTTTTAAACGTACCCCTCTATGGGCTTCCAAATATCACTTTGTAAACTCCACAAGAACAGTCTTAGCGAAAGGATTCTTGATAGGAAAGCTGTAACTCTGTGCATGAATTAACAGAACACAAAGAAGTTTCTCAGAAAGCTTCTCTCCAGTTTTTATCTAAGGACATTTCCTTTTTCTCCATATCCCTCTATGGGCTTCTAAATATCACGTTCTAAATTGCACAAGAACAGTCTTAGCGAAAGGATTCTTGAGAGGAAAGCTGTAACTCTGTGAGATGAATTAAGAGAACACAAAGCAGTTTTTCAGAAAGCTTATTTTCAGTTTTTATCTTAGGTTATTTCCTTTTTCACTGTAGACCTCTGTAGACTTCTAAATATCACTTCCCAAATTCCACAAGAACAGTCTTAGCGGAATGCTTCTTGAGGGGAAAGGTGTAACACTGTCAGATGAATTAACAGAACACAAAGCAGTTTCTCAGAAAACTTCTTTCCAGTTTATAACTGAAGATATTTCCTTTTTCACCATAGCCCCCTATGGGTTTCCAAATATCACTTTGAAAATTCCACAAGAACGGTCTTAATGAACGGTTTCTGGAGGGCAAAGCTGTAACTGTGTGAGATGAATTAACGGAACACAAAGTAGTTTCTCAAGAAGCTTCTTTCTAGTTTTCATCTGAGGACATTTCCTTTTTCACCATAGCCCTCTATGGGCTTCCAAATTTCACTTTGCAAATTCCACAAGAACAGTCTTAACGAAAGACTTCTTGAGGGGAAAGCTGTAACTCTGTGAGATGAATTAACAGAAAACAAAGCAGTTTCTCAGAAAGCTTCTATACAGTTTCTAACTGAAGATATTCCTTTTTTCACCATAACCCTATATGGGCTTCCAAATATTTCTTTGCAAATTACACAAGAACAGTCATAGCGAAAGGCTTCTCGAGGGGAAAGCTGTAACTCTGTGAGATGAATTAACAGAACAAAAAGCAGTTTCTCAGAAAGCTTCTTTCCAGTTTTTATCTAAGGACATTTCCTTTTTCTCCATAGCCCTCTATGGGCTTCTAAATATCACGTTCTAAATTGCACAAGAACAGTCTTAGCGAAAGGATTCTTGAGAGGAAAGCTGTAACTCTGTGAGATGAATTAAGAGAACACAAAGCAGTTTTTCAGAAAGCTTCTTTTCAGTTTTTATCTTAGGTTATTTCCTTTTTCACTGTAGACCTCTGTAGGCTTCTAAATATCACTTCCCAAATTCGACAAGAACAGTCTTAGGGAAAGGCTTCGTGAGGGGAAAGCTGTAACTTTGTGAGATGAATTAACAGAACACAACGCAGTGTCTCAGAAAGCTTCTTTCCCGTTTTAAACCGAAGATATTTCCTTTTCACCATAGCTCTCTATGGCCTTCGAAATGTCACGTTGCAAATTCCACAAGAACAGTCATAGCGAAAGGCTTCCTCAGGGGAAAGCTGTAACTCTGTGGGATGAATTTACAGATCAGAAAGCTGTTTCTCAGAAAGCTTCTTTCTCACTTTTATGGCGGATATTTCCTTTGGCCCTATAGTCTTCAAAGGGAACCGAATTATCCCTTCTCAGATTCCACAGAAATAAGGTTAGCAAACAGCTCTATGACATATAGCTCTCACTCAGTGAGTGGAAGTCACGTATCACAAAGCAGTTTCTCAGAAATGTTCTTTTCAGTTTTTATCTTAGGATATTTCCTTTTTCACCATAGCCCTCTATGGGCTTACAAATACCACTCTGCAAATTCCACAAGAACAGTCTTAGCGAAAGGCTTCTTAAGGGGAAAGCTGTAACTCTGTGAGGTGAATTAACAGAACACAAAGCAGTTTCTCAGAAAGCTTCTTTTCAGCTTTTTTCTTAGGATATTTCCTTTTTCACCATAGCCCTATAAGGGCTTACAAATATCACTATGAGTATTACACAAGAAGAGTCTTAGCAAAAGTCTTTTTGAGGGTAAAGCTGTAACTCTTTGAGATGAATTAACAGAACACCAAGCAGTTTCTTAGAAAGCTTCTTTCCATTTTTTAACTGAAGGTATTTCCCTTTTCACCACAGCCGTCTATGGGCTTCGAAATATCACTTTGCAAATTCAAAAAGAACAGTCCTAGCGAAAGGCTTCTTGAGTGGAATGCTGTAACTCTGTGAGATGAATTAACAGATCTCAGAGAAGTTTCTCAGAAAGCTTCTTTCTCACTTTTAGCGGCAGATATTTCCTTTGGCCCTATAGTCTTCAAAGGGATCCAAAATAACAGTTCTCCGATTCCATAGAAATAAGGCTATCAAACAGCTCTAGGAAATAGAGCTGTAACTCAGTGAGTGGAAGTCACATAATACTAAACCGTTTCTCAGAAAGCCTCTTTCAGTTTTTAACTGAAGCTATATCCTTTTTCACCGTAGCCCTCTATGGGCTTCAAAATATCACTTTGAAAATACAGCAAGAACAGTCTTAGCGAAAGGCTTCTAGAGGGGAAAGCTGTAACTCTGTTAGGTGAATTAACAGAACACAAAGCAGTTTCTCAGGAATGTTCTTTACAGTTTTTATCTGAAGATATTTCCTTTTCTCCAGAGCGCTCTATGGGCTACCAAATATCACATTTCAAATTCCACAAGAACAGTCTTAGCGAAAGACTTCCTGAGGGGAAAGCTGTAAGTCTGTGAGATGAATTAAAAGAACACAAAGCAATTTCTCAGAAAGCTTCTTTCCAGTTTTTATCGGAGGATATTTCGTTTTCACCATAGCCGTCTATTGGCTTCCAAATATCATTTTTCAAATTGTGCAAGAATAATCTTAGCGAAAGGCTTCTTGAGGGGAAAGCTGTAACTCTGTGAAATGAATTCGCAAATCACAAAGAAGTTTCTCAGAAAGCTTCTTTCTAACTTTAACGACGGATATTTCCTTTGGCCCTTCAGTCTTCAAAGGGATCCGAAATAACAGTTCTCAGATTCCACAGAAATAAGACTGCCAAACAGCTCTACGAAATACAGCTGTAACTCAGTGAGTGGAAGTCATATATCACAAAGCAGTTTCTCAGAAAGCTTCTTTTCAGTTTTTAACTGAAGATATATCCTTTTTCACTATAGGTCACTATGAGCTTCCAAATATCACTTTGCATATTCCACAAGAACTGTCTTAGCGAAAGGCTTCTTGAAGGGAAACCTGTAACTCTGTGAGATGAATTAACAAAACACAAAGAACTTTCTCAGAATGGTTCTTTTCAGTTTTTATCTTAGGATATTTACGTTTTCACCATCGACTTCTATGGGCTTACAAATATCACTTTGCAAATTCCACAAGAACAGTCTTAGCGAAAGGCTTCTAGAGGGGAAAGCTGAAACTCTGTGAGGTGAATTAACAGAATACAAAGCAGTTTCTCAGAAAGTTTCTTTCCAGTTTTTAACTGAAGGTATTTCCTTTTTCACCATAGAACTCGACGGGCTTTCAAATATCACTTTGCAAATTCCACAAGAACAGTCTTAGTGAACGGCTTCTTGAGGGGAAAGCTGAAACTCTGCCAGATAAATTAACAGAACACAAAACAGTTTGTTGGAAAGCTTCTTTCCATTTTTGATCCGAGGACATTTCCTTTTACACCATAGCCCTCTCACGGCTTCCAAATATCACTTTGCAAATTCCACGAGAACCGTCTTAGCGAAAGACTTCTGGAGGGGAAAGCTGAAACTCTGTGAGATGAATTAACAGAAAACAAAGCAGTTTCTCAGAAAGCTTCTTTCCAGTTTTTAATTGAAGATATTTCCTTTTTCACCATATCCCTCCATGGGCTTCCAAATATCACATTGCAAATTCCACAAGAACAGTCTTAGCGAAATGCTTCTTGAGGGGTAAGCTGTAAGTCTGTGAGATGAATTAACAGAACACAAAGCAGTTTCTCAGAAAACTTCTTTCCAGTTTTTATGTGAGGAAATTTCCTTTTTAAACGTACCCCTCTATGGGCTTCCAAATATCACTTTGTAAACTCCACAAGAACAGTCTTAGCGAAAGGATTCTTGATAGGAAAGCTGTAACTCTGTGCATGAATTAACAGAACACAAAGAAGTTTCTCAGAAAGCTTCTCTCCAGTTTTTATCTAAGGACATTTCCTTTTTCTCCATAGCCCTCTATGGGCTTCTAAATATCACGTTCTAAATTGCACAAGAACAGTCTTAGCGAAAGGATTCTTGAGAGGAAAGCTGTAACTCTGTGAGATGAATTAAGAGAACACAAAGCAGTTTTTCAGAAAGCTTATTTTCAGTTTTTATCTTAGGTTATTTCCTTTTTCACTGTAGACCTCTGTAGACTTCTAAATATCACTTCCCAAATTCCACAAGAACAGTCTTAGCGGAATGCTTCTTGAGGGGAAAGGTGTAACACTGTCAGATGAATTAACAGAACACAAAGCAGTTTCTCAGAAAACTTCTTTCCAGTTTATAACTGAAGATATTTCCTTTTTCACCATAGCCCCCTATGGGTTTCCAAATATCACTTTGAAAATTCCACAAGAACGGTCTTAATGAACGGTTTCTGGAGGGCAAAGCTGTAACTGTGTGAGATGAATTAACGGAACACAAAGTAGTTTCTCAAGAAGCTTCTTTCTAGTTTTCATCTGAGGACATTTCCTTTTTCACCATAGCCCTCTATGGGCTTCCAAATTTCACTTTGCAAATTCCACAAGAACAGTCTTAACGAAAGACTTCTTGAGGGGAAAGCTGTAACTCTGTGAGATGAATTAACAGAAAACAAAGCAGTTTCTCAGAAAGCTTCTATACAGTTTCTAACTGAAGATATTCCTTTTTTCACCATAACCCTATATGGGCTTCCAAATATTTCTTTGCAAATTACACAAGAACAGTCATAGCGAAAGGCTTCTCGAGGGGAAAGCTGTAACTCTGTGAGATGAATTAACAGAACAAAAAGCAGTTTCTCAGAAAGCTTCTTTCCAGTTTTTATCTAAGGACATTTCCTTTTTCTCCATAGCCCTCTATGGGCTTCTAATTATCACGTTCTAAATTGCACAAGAACAGTCTTAGCGAAAGGATTCTTGAGAGGAAAGCTGTAACTCTGTGAGATGAATTAAGAGAACACAAAGCAGTTTTTCAGAAAGCTTCTTTTCAGTTTTTATCTTAGGTTATTTCCTTTTTCACTGTAGACCTCTGTAGGCTTCTAAATATCACTTCCCAAATTCGACAAGAACAGTCTTAGGGAAAGGCTTCGTGAGGGGAAAGCTGTAACTTTGTGAGATGAATTAACAGAACACAACGCAGTGTCTCAGAAAGCTTCTTTCCCGTTTTAAACCGAAGATATTTCCTTTTCACCATAGCTCTCTATGGCCTTCGAAATGTCACGTTGCAAATTCCACAAGAACAGTCATAGCGAAAGGCTTCCTCAGGGGAAAGCTGTAACTCTGTGGGATGAATTTACAGATCAGAAAGCTGTTTCTCAGAAAGCTTCTTTCTCACTTTTATGGCGGATATTTCCTTTGGCCCTATAGTCTTCAAAGGGAACCGAATTATCCCTTCTCAGATTCCACAGAAATAAGGTTAGCAAACAGCTCTATGACATATAGCTCTCACTCAGTGAGTGGAAGTCACGTATCACAAAGCAGTTTCTCAGAAATGTTCTTTTCAGTTTTTATCTTAGGATATTTCCTTTTTCACCATAGCCCTCTATGGGCTTACAAATACCACTCTGCAAATTCCACAAGAACAGTCTTAGCGAAAGGCTTCTTAAGGGGAAAGCTGTAACTCTGTGAGGTGAATTAACAGAACACAAAGCAGTTTCTCAGAAAGCTTCTTTTCAGCTTTTTTCTTAGGATATTTCCTTTTTCACCATAGCCCTATAAGGGCTTACAAATATCACTATGAGTATTACACAAGAAGAGTCTTAGCAAAAGTCTTTTTGAGGGTAAAGCTGTAACTCTTTGAGATGAATTAACAGAACACCAAGCAGTTTCTTAGAAAGCTTCTTTCCATTTTTTAACTGAAGGTATTTCCCTTTTCACCACAGCCGTCTATGGGCTTCGAAATATCACTTTGCAAATTCAAAAAGAACAGTCCTAGCGAAAGGCTTCTTGAGTGGAATGCTGTAACTCTGTGAGATGAATTAACAGATCTCAGAGAAGTTTCTCAGAAAGCTTCTTTCTCACTTTTAGCGGCAGATATTTCCTTTGGCCCTATAGTCTTCAAAGGGATCCAAAATAACAGTTCTCCGATTCCATAGAAATAAGGCTATCAAACAGCTCTAGGAAATAGAGCTGTAACTCAGTGAGTGGAAGTCACATAATACTAAACCGTTTCTCAGAAAGCCTCTTTCAGTTTTTAACTGAAGCTATATCCTTTTTCACCGTAGCCCTCTATGGGCTTCAAAATATCACTTTGAAAATACAGCAAGAACAGTCTTAGCGAAAGGCTTCTAGAGGGGAAAGCTGTAACTCTGTTAGGTGAATTAACAGAACACAAAGCAGTTTCTCAGGAATGTTCTTTACAGTTTTTATCTGAAGATATTTCCTTTCCTCCATAGCTCTCTATGGGCTACCAAATATCACATTTCAAATTCCACAAGAACAGTCGTAGCGAAAGACTTCCTGAGGGGAAAGCTGTAAGTCTGTGAGATGAATTAAAAGAACACAAAGCAATTTCTCAGAAAGCTTCTTTCCAGTTTTTATCGGAGGATATTTCGTTTTCACCGTAGCCGTCTATTGGCTTCCAAATATCATTTTTCAAATTGTGCAAGAATAATCTTAGCGAAAGGCTTCTTGAGGGGAAAGCTGTAACTCTGTGAAATGAATTCGCAAATCACAAAGAAGTTTCTCAGAAAGCTTCTTTCTAACTTTAACGACGGATATTTCCTTTGGCCCTTCAGTCTTCAAAGGGATCCGAAATAACAGTTCTCAGATTCCACAGAAATAAGACTGCCAAACAGCTCTACGAAATACAGCTGTAACTCAGTGAGTGGAAGTCATATATCACAAAGCAGTTTCTCAGAAAGCTTCTTTTCAGTTTTTAACTGAAGATATATCCTTTTTCACTATAGGTCACTATGAGCTTCCAAATATCACTTTGCATATTCCACAAGAACTGTCTTAGCGAAAGGCTTCTTGAAGGGAAACCTGTAACTCTGTGAGATGAATTAACAAAACACAAAGAACTTTCTCAGAATGGTTCTTTTCAGTTTTTATCTTAGGATATTTACGTTTTCACCATCGACTTCTATGGGCTTACAAATATCACTTTGCAAATTCCACAAGAACAGTCTTAGCGAAAGGCTTCTAGAGGGGAAAGCTGAAACTCTGTGAGGTGAATTAACAGAATACAAAGCAGTTTCTCAGAAAGTTTCTTTCCAGTTTTTAACTGAAGGTATTTCCTTTTTCACCATAGCCCTCGACGGGCTTTCAAATATCACTTTGCAAATTCCACAAGAACAGTCTTAGCGAACGGCTTCTTGAGGGGAAAGCTGAAACTCTGTCAGATAAATTAACAGAACACAAAACAGTTTGTTGGAAAGCTTCTTTCCATTTTTGATCCGAGGACATTTCCTTTTACACCATAGCCCTCTCACGGCTTCCAAATATCACTTTGCAAATTCCACGAGAACCGTCTTAGCGAAAGACTTCTGGAGGGGAAAGCTGAAACTCTGTGAGATGAATTAACAGAAAACAAAGCAGTTTCTCAGAAAGCTTCTTTCCAGTTTTTAATTGAAGATATTTCCTTTTTCACCATATCCCTCCATGGGCTTCCAAATATCACATTGCAAATTCCACAAGAACAGTCTTAGCGAAATGCTTCTTGAGGGGTAAGCTGTAACTCTGTGAGATGAATTAACAGAACACAAAGCAGTTTCTCAGAAAACTTCTTTCCAGTTTTTATGTGAGGAAATTTCCTTTTTAAACGTACCCCTCTATGGGCTTCCAAATATCACTTTGTAAACTCCACAAGAACAGTCTTAGCGAAAGGATTCTTGATAGGAAAGCTGTAACTCTGTGCATGAATTAACAGAACACAAAGCAGTTTCTCAGAAAGCTTCTTTCCAGTTTTTAACTGAAGATATTTCCTTTTTCACCATAGCGCTCTATGGGCTTCCAAATATCTCTTTGGAAATTCCAGAAGAACAGTCTTAGTGAAGGGCTTCTTGAGGGTAGAGCTGTAATACTGTGAGATGAATTAACAAAACACAAAGCAGTTTCTCAGAAAGCTTCTTTCCAGTTTTTATGTGAGGAAATTTCCTTTTTAACCGTACCCCTCTATGGGCTTCCAAATATCACTTTGTAAACTCCACAAGAACAGTCTTAGCGAAAGGATTCGTGATAGGAAAGGTGTAACTCTGTGTATGAATTAACAGAACACAAAGCAGTTTCTCAGAAAGCTTCTCTCCAGTTTTTAACTGAAGATATTTCCATTTTCACCATAGCCCTCTATGAGCTTCCAAATATCATTTTGCAAATTTCACAACAACAGTCTTAATGAACGGCTTCTTGAGGGGAAAGCTATAACTCTGTGAGATGAATTGACGGTACGCAAAACAGTTTCTCAAAAAGCTTCTTTTCAGTTTTTATCTTAGGATATTTCCTTTTTCACCATAGCCCTCTATTGTTTTCCAAATATCACTTTGCAAATTCCACGAGAACAGTCTTAGCGAAAGGCCTCTTGAGGGGAAACTGTAGCTCTGTGAGATCAATTCACAGAACTCAAAGAAGTTTCTCAGAAAGCTTCTTTCACACTTTTAGTGGCGGATATTTCCTTTGGACCTATAGTCTTCAAAGAGATCCGAAATAACATTTCTCAGATTCCACAGAAATAAGCCTAGCCAACAGTTCTACGAAATACAGCTGTTTCTCAGTGACAGGAAATCACATATCACAAAGCAGTTCCTCGGAAAGCTTCTTTTCACTTTTTAACTGAAGCTATATCCTTTTTCACCATAGCGACGTATGGACTTCCAAAGACCACTTTGGAAATTCCACAAGAACAGTCTTGGTGAAAGGCTTCTTGAGGGGAAAGCTGTAACTCTGTGAGATGAACTAAGAGAACACAAAACCGTTTCTCAGAAAGCTTCTTTCCAGTTTTTAACTGAAGATATTTCCCTTTTCACCATAGCCCTCTATGGGCTTCCAAATATCAATTTGAAAATAACACAAGATCAGTCTTAGTGAATGGCTTTTTGTTCGGAAAGCTGTAACTCTCTGAGATGAATTAACAAAACACAAAGCAGTTTCTCAGAAAGCTTCTTTTCAGTTTTTATCTTACGATATTTCCTTTTTCACCATAGTTCTCTAAGCACTTCCAAATATCACTTCGCAAATTTCACAAGAACAGTCTTAGTAAACGACTTCTTGAGGGGAATGCTGTACCTCTGTGAGATGGATTAACAGAACACAAAGCAGTTTCTCAGAAACGTTCTTTCCACTTTTTAACTGAAGATATTTCCTTTTTCCCCATAGCTCTCTATGGGCTTCCAAATATCACTTTGCAAAATCCACGAGAACAGTCTTAGTGAACGGTTTCTTGAGGGGAAAGCTGTAAGTCTGTGAGATGAATTCAGAGAACACAAAGCAGTTTCTCAGAAATTTTCTTTTCCGTTTTTATCTTAGGATATTTTCTTTTTAACCATAGATCTCTATGGTTTTCCATATACCTTTTTCCAAATTCCACAAAAACAGCTTTAGCGAAAGTTTTCTTGAGGGGAAAGCCGTAATTCTGTGAGATGAATTAACAGAACACAAAGCAATTTCTCAGAAAGCTACTTTCCAGTTTTTATCTGAAGATATTTCCTTTACACCATGGTCCTCTATGGGCTTCCAAATATCACTTTGCAAATTCCACAAGAACAGTCTTACTGAACGACTTCTTGAGGGGAAAGCTGTAATTCTATAAGATGAATTAACAGAACACAAAGTCGTTTCTCAGAAAGCTTCTTTTCAGTTCTTATCTTAGGAAATTTCTTTTTCACCACAGCCCTCTATGGGCTTCCAAATGTCACTTTGCAAATTCCACAAGAACAGTCTTAGCGGAATGCTTCTTGAGGGGAAAGGTGTAACACTGTCAGATGAATTAACAGAACACAAAGCAGTTTCTCAGAAAACTTCTTTCCAGTTTATAACTGAAGATATTTCCTTTTTCACCATAGCCCCCTATGGGTTTCCAAATATCACTTTGAAAATTCCACAAGAACGGTCTTAATGAACGGTTTCTGGAGGGCAAAGCTGTAACTGTGTGAGATGAATTAACGGAACACAAAGTAGTTTCTCAAGAAGCTTCTTTCTAGTTTTCATCTGAGGACATTTCCTTTTTCACCATAGCCCTCTATGGGCTTCCAAATTTCACTTTGCAAATTCCACAAGAACAGTCTTAACGAAAGACTTCTTGAGGGGAAAGCTGTAACTCTGTGAGATGAATTAACAGAAAACAAAGCAGTTTCTCAGAAAGCTTCTATACACTTTCTAACTGAAGATATTCCTTTTTTCACCATAACCCTATATGGGCTTCCAAATATTACTTTGCGAATTACACAAGAACAGTCATAGCGAAAGGCTTCTCGAGGGGAAAGCTGTAACTCTGTGAGATGAATTAACAGAACACAAAGCAGTTTCTCAGAAAGCTTCTTTCCAGTTTTTATCTAAGGACATTTCCTTTTTCTCCATAGCCCTCTATGGGCTTCTAAATATCCCGTTCTAAATTGCACAAGAACAGTCTTAGCGAAAGGATTCTTGAGAGGAAAGCTGTAACTCTGTGAGATGAATTAAGAGAACACAAAGCAGTTTTTCAGAAAGCTTATTTTCAGTTTTTATCTTAGGTTATTTCCTTTTTCACTGTAGACCTCTGTAGGCTTCTAAATATCACTTCCCAAATTCGACAAGAACAGTCTTAGGGAAAGGCTTCGTGAGGGGAAAGCTGTAACTTTGTGAGATGAATTGACAGAACACAACGCAGTGTCTCAGAAAGCTTCTTTCCCGTTTTAAACCGAAGATATTTCCTTTTCACCATAGCTCTCTATGGCCTTCGAAATGTCACGTTGCAAATTCCACAAGAACAGTCATAGCCAAAGGCTTCCTCAGGGGAAAGCTGTAACTCTGTGGGATGAATTCACAGATCAGAAAGCTGTTTCTCAGAAAGCTTCTTTCTCACGTTTATGGCGGATATTTCCTTTGGCCCTATAGTCTTCAACGGGAACCGAATTATCCCTTCTCAGATTCCACAGAAATACGGTTAGCAAACAGCTCTATGACATATAGCTCTCACTCAGTGAGTGGAAGTCACGTATCACAAAGCAGTTTCTCAGAAATGTTCTTTTCAGTTTTTATCTTAGGATATTTCCTTTTTCACCATAGCCCTCTATGGGCTTACAAATACCACTCTGCAAATTCCACAAGAACAGTCTTACCGAAAGGCTTCTTAAGGGGAAAGCTGTAACTCTGTGAGGTGAATTAACAGAACACAAAGCAGTTTCTCAGAAAGCTTCTTTTCAGCTTTTATCTTAGGATATTTCCTTTTTCACCATAGCCCTATAAGGGCTTACAAATATCACTATGAGTATTACACAAGAAGAGTCTTAGCAAAAGTCTTTTTGAGGGTAAAGCTGTAACTCTTTGAGATGAATTAACAGAACACAAAGCAGTTTCTTAGAAAGCTTCTTTCCATTTTTTAACTGAAGGTATTTCCCTTTTCACCACAGCCGTCTATGGGCTTCGAAATATCACTTTGCAAATTCAAAAAGAACAGTCCTAGCGAAAGGCTTCTTGAGTGGAATGCTGTAACTCTGTGAGATGAATTAACAGATCTCAGAGAAGTTTCTCAGAAAGCTTCTTTCTCACTTTTAGCGGCAGATATTTCCTTTGGCCCTATAGTCTTCAAAGGGATCCAAAATAACAGTTCTCCGATTCCATAGAAATAAGGCTATCAAACAGCTCTAGGAAATAGAGCTGTAACTCAGTGAGTGGAAGTCACATAATACTAAACCGTTTCTCAGAAAGCCTCTTTCAGTTTTTAACTGAAGCTATATCCTTTTTCACCGTAGCCCTCTATGGGCTTCAAAATATCACTTTGAAAATACAGCAAGAACAGTCTTAGCGAAAGGCTTCTAGAGGGGAAAGCTGTAACTCTGTTAGGTGAATTAACAGAACACAAAGCAGTTTCTCAGGAATGTTCTTTACAGTTTTTATCTGAAGATATTTCCTTTTCTCCATAGCGCTCTATGGGCTACCAAATATCACATTTCAAATTCCACAAGAACAGTCTTAGCGAAAGACTTCCTGAGGGGAAAGCTGTAAGTCTGTGAGATGAATTAAAAGAACACAAAGCAATTTCTCAGAAAGCTTCTTTCCAGTTTTTATCGGAGGATATTTCGTTTTCACCATAGCCGTCTATTGGCTTCCAAATATCATTTTTCAAATTGTGCAAGAATAATCTTAGCGAAAGGCTTCTTGAGGGGAAAGCTGTAACTCTGTGAAATGAATTCGCAAATCACAAAGAAGTTTCTCAGAAAGCTTCTTTCTAACTTTAACGACGGATATTTCCTTTGGCCCTTCAGTCTTCAAAGGGATCCGAAATAACAGTTCTCAGATTCCACAGAAATAAGACTGCCAAACAGCTCTACGAAATACAGCTGTAACTCCGTGAGTGGAAGTCATATATCACAAAGCAGTTTCTCAGAAAGCTTCTTTTCAGTTTTTAACTGAAGATATATCCTTTTTCACTATAGGTCACTATGAGCTTCCAAATATCACTTTGCATATTCCACAAGAACTGTCTTAGCGTAAGGCTTCTTGAAGGGAAACCTGTAACTCTGTGAGATGAATTAACAAAACACAAAGCAGTTTCTCAGAATGGTTCTTTTCAGTTTTTATCTTAGGATATTTACGTTTTCACCATCGACTTCTATGGGCTTACAAATATCACTTTGCAAATTCCACAAGAACAGTCTTAGCGAAAGGCTTCTAGAGGGGAAAGCTGAAACTCTGTGAGGTGAATTAACAGAATACAAAGCAGTTTCTCAGAAAGCTTCTTTCCAGTTTTTAACTGAAGGTATTTCCTTTTTCACCATAGAACTCGACGGGCTTTCAAATATCACTTTGCAAATTCCACAAGAACAGTCTTAGCGAACGGCTTCTTGAGGGGAAAGCTGAAACTCTGCCAGATAAATTAACAGAACACAAAACAGTTTGTTGGAAAGCTTCTTTCCATTTTTGATCCGAGGACATTTCCTTTTACACCATAGCCCTCTCACGGCTTCCAAATATCACTTTGCAAATTCCACGAGAACCGTCTTAGCGAAAGACTTCTGGAGGGGAAAGCTGAAACTCTGTGAGATGAATTAACAGAAAACAAAGCAGTTTCTCAGAAAGCTTCTTTCCAGTTTTTAATTGAAGATATTTCCTTTTTCACCATATCCCTCCATGGGCTTCCAAATATCACATTGCAAATTCCACAAGAACAGTCTTAGCGAACGGCTTCTTGAGGGGAAAGCTGAAACTCTGCCAGATAAATTAACAGAACACAAAACAGTTTGTTGGAAAGCTTATTTCCAGTTTTTATGTGAGGAAATTTCCTTTTTAAACGTACCCCTCTATGGGCTTCCAAATATCACTTTGTAAACTCCACAAGAACAGTCTTAGCGAAAGGATTCTTGAAAGGAAAGCTGTAACTCTGTGCATGAATTAACAGAACACAAAGCAGTTTCTCAGAAAGCTTCTTTCCAGTTTTTATCTAAGGACAATTCCTTTTTCTCCATAGCCCTCTATGGGCTTCTAAATATCACGTTCTAAATTGCACAAGAACAGTCTTAGCGAAAGGATTCTTGAGAGGAAAGCTGTAACTCTGTGAGATGAATTAAGAGAACACAAAGCAGTTTTTCAGAAAGCTAATTTTCAGTTTTTATCTTAGGTTATTTCCTTTTTCACTGTAGACCTCTGTAGGCTTCTAAATATCACTTCCCAAATTCGACAAGAACAGTCTTAGGGAAAGGCTTCGTGAGGGGAAAGCTGTAACTTTGTGAGATGAATTAACAGAACACAACGCAGTGTCTCAGAAAGCTTCTTTCCCGTTTTAAACCGAAGATATTTCCTTTTCACCATAGCTCTCTATGGCCTTCGAAATGTCACGTTGCAAATTCCACAAGAACAGTCATAGCCAAAGGCTTCCTCAGGGGAAAGCTGTAACTCTGTGGGATGAATTCACAGATCAGAAAGCTGTTTCTCAGAAAGCTTCTTTCTCACGTTTATGGCGGATATTTCCTTTGGCCCTATAGTCTTCAACGGGAACCGAATTATCCCTTCTCAGATTCCACAGAAATACGGTTAGCAAACAGCTCTATGACATATAGCTCTCACTCAGTGAGTGGAAGTCACGTATCACAAAGCAATTTCACAGAAATGTCCTTTTCAGTTTTTATCTTAGGATATTTCCTTTTTCACCATAGCCCTCAATGGGCTTACAAATACCACTCTGCAAATTCCACAAGAACAGTCTTACCGAAAGGCTTCTTAAGGGGAAAGCTGTAACTCTGTGAGGTGAATTAACAGAACACAAAGCAGTTTCTCAGAAAGCTTCTTTTCAGCTTTTATCTTAGGATATTTCCTTTTTCACCATAGCCCTATAAGGGCTTACAAATATCACTATGAGTATTACACAAGAAGAGTCTTAGCAAAAGTCTTTTTGAGGGTAAAGCTGTAACTCTTTGAGATGAATTAACAGAACACAAAGCAGTTTCTTAGAAAGCTTCTTTCCATTTTTTAACTGAAGGTATTTCCCTTTTCACCACAGCCGTCTATGGGCTTCGAAATATCACTTTGCAAATTCAAAAAGAACAGTCCTAGCGAAAGGCTTCTTGAGTGGAATGCTGTAACTCTGTGAGATGAATTAACAGATCTCAGAGAAGTTTCTCAGAAAGCTTCTTTCTCACTTTTAGCGGCAGATATTTCCTTTGGCCCTATAGTCTTCAAAGGGATCCAAAATAACAGTTCTCCGATTCCATAGAAATAAGGCTATCAAACAGCTCTAGGAAATAGAGCTGTAACTCAGTGAGTGGAAGTCACATAATACTAAACCGTTTCTCAGAAAGCCTCTTTCAGTTTTTAACTGAAGCTATATCCTTTTTCACCGTAGCCCTCTATGGGCTTCAAAATATCACTTTGAAAATACAGCAAGAACAGTCTTAGCGAAAGGCTTCTAGAGGGGAAAGCTGTAACTCTGTTAGGTGAATTAACAGAACACAAAGCAATTTCTCAGGAATGTTCTTTACAGTTTTTATCTGAAGATATTTCCTTTTCTCCATAGCGCTCTTTGGGCTACCAAATATCACATTTCAAATTCCACAAGAACAGTCTTAGCGAAAGACTTCCTGAGGGGAAAGCTGTAAGTCTGTGAGATGAATTAAAAGAACACAAAGCAATTTCTCAGAAAGCTTCTTTCCAGTTTTTATCGGAGGATATTTCGTTTTCACCATAGCCGTCTATTGGCTTCCAAATATCATTTTTCAAATTGTGCAAGAATAATCTTAGCGAAAGGCTTCTTGAGGGGAAAGCTGTAACTCTGTGAAATGAATTCGCAAATCACAAAGAAGTTTCTCAGAAAGCTTCTTTCTAACTTTAACGACGGATATTTCCTTTGGCCCTTCAGTCTTCAAAGGGATCCGAAATAACAGTTCTCAGATTCCACAGAAATAAGACTGCCAAACAGCTCTACGAAATACAGCTGTAACTCAGTGAGTGGAAGTCATATATCACAAAGCAGTTTCTCAGAAAGCTTCTTTTCAGTTTTTAACTGAAGATATATCCTTTTTCACTATAGGTCACTATGAGCTTCCAAATATCACTTTGCATATTCCACAAGAACTGTCTTAGCGAAAGGCTTCTTGAAGGGAAACCTGTAACTCTGTGAGATGAATTAACAAAACACAAAGCAGTTTCTCAGAATGGTTCTTTTCAGTTTTTATCTTAGGATATTTACGTTTTCACCATCGACTTCTATGGGCTTACAAATATCACTTTGCAAATTCCACAAGAACAGTCTTAGCGAACGGCTTCTTGAGGGGAAAGCTGAAACTCTGTCAGATAAATTAACAGAACACAAAACAGTTTGTTGGAAAGCTTCTTTCCATTTTTGATCCGAGGACATTTCTTTTTACACCATAGCCCTCTCACGGCTTCCAAATATCACTTTGCAAATTCCACGAGAACCGTCTTAGTGAAAGACTTCTGGAGGGGAAAGCTGAAACTCTGTGAGATGAATTAACAGAAAACAAAGCAGTTTCTCAGAAAGCTTCTTTCCAGTTTTTAATTGAAGATATTTCCTTTTTCACCATATCCCTCCATGGGCTTCCAAATATCACATTGCAAATTCCACAAGAACAGTCTTAGCGAAATGCTTCTTGAGGGGTAAGCTGTAACTCTGTGAGATGAATTAACAGAACACAAAGCAGTTTCTCAGAAAACTTCTTTCCAGTTTTTATGTGAGGAAATTTCCTTTTTAAACGTACCCCTCTATGGGCTTCCAAATATCACTTTGTAAACTCCACAAGAACAGTCTTAGTGAAAGGATTCTTGATAGGAAAGCTGTAACTCTGTGCATGAATTAACAGAACACAAAGCAGTTTCTCAGAAAGCTTCTTTCCAGTTTTTAACTGAAGATATTTCCTTTTTCACCATAGCGCTCTATGGGCTTCCAAATATCTCTTTGGAAATTCCAGAAGAACAGTCTTAGTGAAGGGCTTCTTGAGGGTAGAGCTGTAATACTGTGAGATGAATTAACAAAACACAAAGCAGTTTCTCAGAAAGCTTCTTTCCAGTTTTTATGTGAGGAAATTTCCTTTTTAACCGTACCCCTCTATGGGCTTCCAAATATCACTTTGTAAACTCCACAAGAACAGTCTTAGCGAAAGGATTCGTGATAGGAAAGGTGTAACTCTGTGTATGAATTAACAGAACACAAAGCAGTTTCTCAGAAAGCTTCTCTCCAGTTTTTAACTGAAGATATTTCCATTTTCACCATAGCCCTCTATGAGCTTCCAAATATCATTTTGCAAATTTCACAACAACAGTCTTAATGAACGGCTTCTTGAGGGGAAAGCTATAACTCTGTGAGATGAATTGACGGTACGCAAAACAGTTTCTCAAAAAGCTTCTTTTCAGTTTTTATCTTAGGATATTTACTTTTTCACCATAGCCCTCTATTGTTTTCCAAATATCACTTTGCAAATTCCACGAGAACAGTCTTAGCGAAAGGCCTCTTGAGGGGAAACTGTAGCTCTGTGAGATCAATTCACAGAACTCAAAGAAGTTTCTCAGAAAGCTTCTTTCACACTTTTAGTGGCGGATATTTCCTTTGGACCTATAGTCTTCAAAGAGATCCGAAATAACATTTCTCAGATTCCACAGAAATAAGCCTAGCCAACAGTTCTACGAAATACAGCTGTTTCTCAGTGACAGGAAATCACATATCACAAAGCAGTTCCTCGGAAAGCTTCTTTTCACTTTTTAACTGAAGCTATATCCTTTTTCACCATAGCGACGTATGGACTTCCAAAGACCACTTTGGAAATTCCACAAGAACAGTCTTGGTGAAAGGCTTCTTGAGGGGAAAGCTGTAACTCTGTGAGATGAACTAAGAGAACACAAAACCGTTTCTCAGAAAGCTTCTTTCCAGTTTTTAACTGAAGATATTTCCCTTTTCACCATAGCCCTCTATGGGCTTCCAAATATCAATTTGAAAATAACACAAGATCAGTCTTAGTGAATGGCTTTTTGTTCGGAAAGCTGTAACTCTCTGAGATGAATTAACAAAACACAAAGCAGTTTCTCAGAAAGCTTCTTTTCAGTTTTTATCTTACGATATTTCCTTTTTCACCATAGTTCTCTAAGCACTTCCAAATATCACTTCGCAAATTTCACAAGAACAGTCTTAGTAAACGACTTCTTGAGGGGAATGCTGTACCTCTGTGAGATGGATTAACAGAACACAAAGCAGTTTCTCAGAAACGTTCTTTCCACTTTTTAACTGAAGATATTTCCTTTTTCCCCATAGCTCTCTATGGGCTTCCAAATATCACTTTGCAAAATCCACGAGAACAGTCTTAGTGAACGGTTTCTTGAGGGGAAAGCTGTAAGTCTGTGAGATGAATTCAGAGAACACAAAGCAGTTTCTCAGAAATTTTCTTTTCAGTTTTTATCTTAGGATATTTTCTTTTTAACCATAGATCTCTATGGTTTTCCATATACCTTTTTCCAAATTCCACAAAAACAGCTTTAGCGAAAGTTTTCTTGAGGGGAAAGCCGTAATTCTGTGAGATGAATTAACAGAACACAAAGCAATTTCTCAGAAAGCTACTTTCCAGTTTTTATCTGAAGATATTTCCTTTACACCATGGTCCTCTATGGGCTTCCAAATATCACTTTGCAAATTCCACAAGAACAGTCTTACTGAACGACTTCTTGAGGGGAAAGCTGTAATTCTATAAGATGAATTAACAGAACACAAAGTCGTTTCTCAGAAAGCTTCTTTTCAGTTCTTATCTTAGGAAATTTCTTTTTCACCACAGCCCTCTATGGGCTTCCAAATGTCACTTTGCAAATTCCACAAGAACAGTCTTAGCGGAATGCTTCTTGAGGGGAAAGGTGTAACACTGTCAGATGAATTAACAGAACACAAAGCAGTTTCTCAGAAAACTTCTTTCCAGTTTATAACTGAAGATATTTCCTTTTTCACCATAGCCCCCTATGGGTTTCCAAATATCACTTTGAAAATTCCACAAGAACGGTCTTAATGAACGGTTTCTGGAGGGCAAAGCTGTAACTGTGTGAGATGAATTAACGGAACACAAAGTAGTTTCTCAAGAAGCTTCTTTCTAGTTTTCATCTGAGGACATTTCCTTTTTCACCATAGCCCTCTATGGGCTTCCAAATTTCACTTTGCAAATTCCACAAGAACAGTCTTAACGAAAGACTTCTTGAGGGGAAAGCTGTAACTCTGTGAGATGAATTAACAGAAAACAAAGCAGTTTCTCAGAAAGCTTCTATACACTTTCTAACTGAAGATATTCCTTTTTTCACCATAACCCTATATGGGCTTCCAAATATTACTTTGCGAATTACACAAGAACAGTCATAGCGAAAGGCTTCTCGAGGGGAAAGCTGTAACTCTGTGAGATGAATTAACAGAACACAAAGCAGTTTCTCAGAAAGCTTCTTTCCAGTTTTTATCTAAGGACATTTCCTTTTTCTCCATAGCCCTCTATGGGCTTCTAAATATCCCGTTCTAAATTGCACAAGAACAGTCTTAGCGAAAGGATTCTTGAGAGGAAAGCTGTAACTCTGTGAGATGAATTAAGAGAACACAAAGCAGTTTTTCAGAAAGCTTATTTTCAGTTTTTATCTTAGGTTATTTCCTTTTTCACTGTAGACCTCTGTAGGCTTCTAAATATCACTTCCCAAATTCGACAAGAACAGTCTTAGGGAAAGGCTTCGTGAGGGGAAAGCTGTAACTTTGTGAGATGAATTGACAGAACACAACGCAGTGTCTCAGAAAGCTTCTTTCCCGTTTTAAACCGAAGATATTTCCTTTTCACCATAGCTCTCTATGGCCTTCGAAATGTCACGTTGCAAATTCCACAAGAACAGTCATAGCCAAAGGCTTCCTCAGGGGAAAGCTGTAACTCTGTGGGATGAATTCACAGATCAGAAAGCTGTTTCTCAGAAAGCTTCTTTCTCACGTTTATGGCGGATATTTCCTTTGGCCCTATAGTCTTCAACGGGAACCGAATTATCCCTTCTCAGATTCCACAGAAATACGGTTAGCAAACAGCTCTATGACATATAGCTCTCACTCAGTGAGTGGAAGTCACGTATCACAAAGCAGTTTCTCAGAAATGTTCTTTTCAGTTTTTATCTTAGGATATTTCCTTTTTCACCATAGCCCTCTATGGGCTTACAAATACCACTCTGCAAATTCCACAAGAACAGTCTTACCGAAAGGCTTCTTAAGGGGAAAGCTGTAACTCTGTGAGGTGAATTAACAGAACACAAAGCAGTTTCTCAGAAAGCTTCTTTTCAGCTTTTATCTTAGGATATTTGCTTTTTCACCATAGCCCTATAAGGGCTTACAAATATCACTATGAGTATTACACAAGAAGAGTCTTAGCAAAAGTCTTTTTGAGGGTAAAGCTGTAACTCTTTGAGATGAATTAACAGAACACAAAGCAGTTTCTTAGAAAGCTTCTTTCCATTTTTTAACTGAAGGTATTTCTCTTTTCACCACAGCCGTCTATGGGCTTCGAAATATCACTTTGCAAATTCAAAAAGAACAGTCCTAGCGAAAGGCTTCTTGAGTGGAATGCTGTAACTCTGTGAGATGAATTAACAGATCTCAGAGAAGTTTCTCAGAAAGCTTCTTTCTCACTTTTAGCGGCAGATATTTCCTTTGGCCCTATAGTCTTCAAAGGGATCCAAAATAACAGTTCTCCGATTCCATAGAAATAAGGCTATCAAACAGCTCTAGGAAATAGAGCTGTAACTCAGTGAGTGGAAGTCACATAATACTAAACCGTTTCTCAGAAAGCCTCTTTCAGTTTTTAACTGAAGCTATATCCTTTTTCACCGTAGCCCTCTATGGGCTTCAAAATATCACTTTGAAAATACAGCAAGAACAGTCTTAGCGAAAGGCTTCTAGAGGGGAAAGCTGTAACTCTGTTAGGTGAATTAACAGAACACAAAGCAGTTTCTCAGGAATGTTCTTTACAGTTTTTATCTGAAGATATTTCCTTTTCTCCATAGCGCTCTATGGGCTACCAAATATCACATTTCAAATTCCACAAGAACAGTCTTAGCGAAAGACTTCCTGAGGGGAAAGCTGTAAGTCTGTGAGATGAATTAAAAGAACACAAAGCAATTTCTCAGAAAGCTTCTTTCCAGTTTTTATCGGAGGATATTTCGTTTTCACCATAGCCGTCTATTGGCTTCCAAATATCATTTTTCAAATTGTGCAAGAATAATCTTAGCGAAAGGCTTCTTGAGGGGAAAGCTGTAACTCTGTGAAATGAATTCGCAAATCACAAAGAAGTTTCTCAGAAAGCTTCTTTCTAACTTTAACGACGGATATTTCCTTTGGCCCTTCAGTCTTCAAAGGGATCCGAAATAACAGTTCTCAGATTCCACAGAAATAAGACTGCCAAACAGCTCTACGAAATACAGCTGTAACTCCGTGAGTGGAAGTCATATATCACAAAGCAGTTTCTCAGAAAGCTTCTTTTCAGTTTTTAACTGAAGATATATCCTTTTTCACTATAGGTCACTATGAGCTTCCAAATATCACTTTGCATATTCCACAAGAACTGTCTTAGCGTAAGGCTTCTTGAAGGGAAACCTGTAACTCTGTGAGATGAATTAACAAAACACAAAGCAGTTTCTCAGAATGGTTCTTTTCAGTTTTTATCTTAGGATATTTACGTTTTCACCATCGACTTCTATGGGCTTACAAATATCACTTTGCAAATTCCACAAGAACAGTCTTAGCGAAAGGCTTCTAGAGGGGAAAGCTGAAACTCTGTGAGGTGAATTAACAGAATACAAAGCAGTTTCTCAGAAAGCTTCTTTCCAGTTTTTAACTGAAGGTATTTCCTTTTTCACCATAGAACTCGACGGGCTTTCAAATATCACTTTGCAAATTCCACAAGAACAGTCTTAGCGAACGGCTTCTTGAGGGGAAAGCTGAAACTCTGCCAGATAAATTAACAGAACACAAAACAGTTTGTTGGAAAGCTTCTTTCCATTTTTGATCCGAGGACATTTCCTTTTACACCATAGCCCTCTCACGGCTTCCAAATATCACTTTGCAAATTCCACGAGAACCGTCTTAGCGAAAGACTTCTGGAGGGGAAAGCTGAAACTCTGTGAGATGAATTAACAGAAAACAAAGCAGTTTCTCAGAAAGCTTCTTTCCAGTTTTTAATTGAAGATATTTCCTTTTTCACCATATCCCTCCATGGGCTTCCAAATATCACATTGCAAATTCCACAAGAACAGTCTTAGCGAACGGCTTCTTGAGGGGAAAGCTGAAACTCTGCCAGATAAATTAACAGAACACAAAACAGTTTGTTGGAAAGCTTATTTCCAGTTTTTATGTGAGGAAATTTCCTTTTTAAACGTACCCCTCTATGGGCTTCCAAATATCACTTTGTAAACTCCACAAGAACAGTCTTAGCGAAAGGATTCTTGAAAGGAAAGCTGTAACTCTGTGCATGAATTAACAGAACACAAAGCAGTTTCTCAGAAAGCTTCTTTCCAGTTTTTATCTAAGGACAATTCCTTTTTCTCCATAGCCCTCTATGGGCTTCTAAATATCACGTTCTAAATTGCACAAGAACAGTCTTAGCGAAAGGATTCTTGAGAGGAAAGCTGTAACTCTGTGAGATGAATTAAGAGAACACAAAGCAGTTTTTCAGAAAGCTAATTTTCAGTTTTTATCTTAGGTTATTTCCTTTTTCACTGTAGACCTCTGTAGGCTTCTAAATATCACTTCCCAAATTCGACAAGAACAGTCTTAGGGAAAGGCTTCGTGAGGGGAAAGCTGTAACTTTGTGAGATGAATTAACAGAACACAACGCAGTGTCTCAGAAAGCTTCTTTCCCGTTTTAAACCGAAGATATTTCCTTTTCACCATAGCTCTCTATGGCCTTCGAAATGTCACGTTGCAAATTCCACAAGAACAGTCATAGCCAAAGGCTTCCTCAGGGGAAAGCTGTAACTCTGTGGGATGAATTCACAGATCAGAAAGCTGTTTCTCAGAAAGCTTCTTTCTCACGTTTATGGCGGATATTTCCTTTGGCCCTATAGTCTTCAACGGGAACCGAATTATCCCTTCTCAGATTCCACAGAAATACGGTTAGCAAACAGCTCTATGACATATAGCTCTCACTCAGTGAGTGGAAGTCACGTATCACAAAGCAATTTCACAGAAATGTCCTTTTCAGTTTTTATCTTAGGATATTTCCTTTTTCACCATAGCCCTCAATGGGCTTACAAATACCACTCTGCAAATTCCACAAGAACAGTCTTACCGAAAGGCTTCTTAAGGGGAAAGCTGCAACTCTGTGAGGTGAATTAACAGAACACAAAGCAGTTTCTCAGAAAGCTTCTTTTCAGCTTTTATCTTAGGATATTTCCTTTTTCACCATAGCCCTATAAGGGCTTACAAATATCACTATGAGTATTACACAAGAAGAGTCTTAGCAAAAGTCTTTTTGAGGGTAAAGCTGTAACTCTTTGAGATGAATTAACAGAACACAAAGCAGTTTCTTAGAAAGCTTCTTTCCATTTTTTAACTGAAGGTATTTCCCTTTTCACCACAGCCGTCTATGGGCTTCGAAATATCACTTTGCAAATTCAAAAAGAACAGTCCTAGCGAAAGGCTTCTTGAGTGGAATGCTGTAACTCTGTGAGATGAATTAACAGATCTCAGAGAAGTTTCTCAGAAAGCTTCTTTCTCACTTTTAGCGGCAGATATTTCCTTTGGCCCTATAGTCTTCAAAGGGATCCAAAATAACAGTTCTCCGATTCCATAGAAATAAGGCTATCAAACAGCTCTAGGAAATAGAGCTGTAACTCAGTGAGTGGAAGTCACATAATACTAAACCGTTTCTCAGAAAGCCTCTTTCAGTTTTTAACTGAAGCTATATCCTTTTTCACCGTAGCCCTCTATGGGCTTCAAAATATCACTTTGAAAATACAGCAAGAACAGTCTTAGCGAAAGGCTTCTAGAGGGGAAAGCTGTAACTCTGTTAGGTGAATTAACAGAACACAAAGCAATTTCTCAGGAATGTTCTTTACAGTTTTTATCTGAAGATATTTCCTTTTCTCCATAGCGCTCTTTGGGCTACCAAATATCACATTTCAAATTCCACAAGAACAGTCTTAGCGAAAGACTTCCTGAGGGGAAAGCTGTAAGTCTGTGAGATGAATTAAAAGAACACAAAGCAATTTCTCAGAAAGCTTCTTTCCAGTTTTTATCGGAGGATATTTCGTTTTCACCATAGCCGTCTATTGGCTTCCAAATATCATTTTTCAAATTGTGCAAGAATAATCTTAGCGAAAGGCTTCTTGAGGGGAAAGCTGTAACTCTGTGAAATGAATTCGCAAATCACAAAGAAGTTTCTCAGAAAGCTTCTTTCTAACTTTAACGACGGATATTTCCTTTGGCCCTTCAGTCTTCAAAGGGATCCGAAATAACAGTTCTCAGATTCCACAGAAATAAGACTGCCAAACAGCTCTACGAAATACAGCTGTAACTCAGTGAGTGGAAGTCATATATCACAAAGCAGTTTCTCAGAAAGCTTCTTTTCAGTTTTTAACTGAAGATATATCCTTTTTCACTATAGGTCACTATGAGCTTCCAAATATCACTTTGCATATTCCACAAGAACTGTCTTAGCGAAAGGCTTCTTGAAGGGAAACCTGTAACTCTGTGAGATGAATTAACAAAACACAAAGCAGTTTCTCAGAATGGTTCTTTTCAGTTTTTATCTTAGGATATTTACGTTTTCACCATCGACTTCTATGGGCTTACAAATATCACTTTGCAAATTCCACAAGAACAGTCTTAGCGAACGGCTTCTTGAGGGGAAAGCTGAAACTCTGTCAGATAAATTAACAGAACACAAAACAGTTTGTTGGAAAGCTTCTTTCCATTTTTGATCCGAGGACATTTCCTTTTACACCATAGCCCTCTCACGGCTTCCAAATATCACTTTGCAAATTCCACGAGAACCGTCTTAGCGAAAGACTTCTGGAGGGGAAAGCTGAAACTCTGTGAGATGAATTAACAGAAAACAAAGCAGTTTCTCAGAAAGCTTCTTTCCAGTTTTTAATTGAAGATATTTCCTTTTTCACCATATCCCTCCATGGGCTTCCAAATATCACATTGCAAATTCCACAAGAACAGTCTTAGCGAAATGCTTCTTGAGGGGTAAGCTGTAACTCTGTGAGATGAATTAACAGAACACAAAGCAGTTTCTCAGAAAACTTCTTTCCAGTTTTTATGTGAGGAAATTTCCTTTTTAAACGTACCCCTCTATGGGCTTCCAAATATCACTTTGTAAACTCCACAAGAACAGTCTTAGCGAAAGGATTCTTGATAGGAAAGCTGTAACTCTGTGCATGAATTAACAGAACACAAAGCAGTTTCTCAGAAAGCTTCTTTCCAGTTTTTAACTGAAGATATTTCCTTTTTCACCATAGCGCTCTATGGGCTTCCAAATATCTCTTTGGAAATTCCAGAAGAACAGTCTTAGTGAAGGGCTTCTTGAGGGTAGAGCTGTAATACTGTGAGATGAATTAACAAAACACAAAGCAGTTTCTCAGAAAGCTTCTTTCCAGTTTTTATGTGAGGAAATTTCCTTTTTAACCGTACCCCTCTATGGGCTTCCAAATATCACTTTGTAAACTCCACAAGAACAGTCTTAGCGAAAGGATTCGTGATAGGAAAGGTGTAACTCTGTGTATGAATTAACAGAACACAAAGCAGTTTCTCAGAAAGCTTCTCTCCAGTTTTTAACTGAAGATATTTCCATTTTCACCATAGCCCTCTATGAGCTTCCAAATATCATTTTGCAAATTTCACAACAACAGTCTTAATGAACGGCTTCTTGAGGGGAAAGCTATAACTCTGTGAGATGAATTGACGGTACGCAAAACAGTTTCTCAAAAAGCTTCTTTTCAGTTTTTATCTTAGGATATTTCCTTTTTCACCATAGCCCTCTATTGTTTTCCAAATATCACTTTGCAAATTCCACGAGAACAGTCTTAGCGAAAGGCCTCTTGAGGGGAAACTGTAGCTCTGTGAGATCAAT